>NW_027637563.1:85000-247500 GCF_951216825.1 Electrona antarctica
AGATCAGCTAGGGTGTCTAGGAGCAGCTGGTGGTTCACTGTGTCAAATGCTGCTGATAGGTCTAGGAGAATCAGGACTGCAGAGTGGGAAGCAGCCTGGGCAGCATGTAGTGCTTCTGTGACTGCCAGCAGGAGTGGGCCTTTTTGAATCCGGACTGGTTGGGATCCAGCAGGTTGTTCTGTGAGAGATGGAGAGAGAGCTGGTTGGAGACAACACGTTCAATGCTTTTAGACAGAAATGAAAGGAGTGATACCGGTCTGTAGTTCTTGACATCTGAGGGGTCAAGGGTTGGTTTCTTGAGGAGTGGTGTTACTCTGGCTGACTTGAGGGCAGATGGGACGCAGCCTGAGGTTACTGAGGTGTTGATGATGGAGGTGATGAAGGGGAGCAGATCAGGTGCGATGGAGATGGGACAGGGTCTAGAGGACAGGTGGTAGGTCTAGTGGATGTCACTAGTTGTAGAACCTCGTCTGGGGAAAGAGGAGAGAAGGAGGACATGCATGGTATGTTGGGGTTAGTGTTGGTTGAGTCAGATGCCACTTTATGGGGGAGGGGGGGAAAGGAGCTGCTGATATCATCAACCTTCTTCTCGAAGTAGTTGACAAAAACATCAGCAGTGAGGGATGAAAGTTGAGTGGGGGGAGGGGGCTTAAGGAGGGAGGAGAAAGTGGAGAAGAGCTTCCTTGGGTTAGAAGTGTGGTAGAAAGAGGTTTTAGCAGTGGTTAGTGAGAGGGCGAAGGCAGAGAGGAGTGAGTGAAAGTGGGAAAGGTCATCTGGTACCACAGTCTGATACTGTTGTACTGACCGGTACAACCCCATCTGATACTGTTGTACTGACCGGTACAACCACAGTCTGATACTGTTGTACTGACCGGTACAACCTCAGTCTGATACTGTTGTACTGACCAGTACAACCTCAGTCTGACACTGTTGTACTGACCAGTACAACCACAGTCTGATACTGTTGTACTGACCGGTACAACCACAGTCTGATACTGTTGTACTGACCAGTACAGCCACAGTCTGATACTGTTGTACTGACCACCAGTACAGCCACAGTCTGATACTGTTGTACTGACCACCAGTACAACCACAGTCTGATACTGTTGTACTGACCAGTACAGCCACAGTCTGATACTGTTGTACTGACCACCAGTACAGCCACAGTCTGATACTGTTGTACTGACCACCAGTACAACCACAGTATGATACTGTTGTACTGACCAGTACAGTCTGATGCTGTTGTACTGACCAGTACAACCTCAGTCTGATACTGTCGGCCACTAAGCAGCTCCACTGGAGCAGTTGGGGGTTCAGTGCCTTGCTCAAGGGCACTTCAGCGGTGTTGGGTGAGTGATGACCAATCACTTCCTGCCCGTCCGGGGAATCGAACCGGCAACCTTTCGGCAACAAGGGCGCTCCTTTAACCCTTAGGCCACCGATGACCTCATTTAGACCCCAGTATGTCTGAGTGGTGCAACCCCTCCTATAGACAGCTCTGTGTGTCTGAGTGGTGCAACTCCTCCTATAGACACTCTGAGTGGTGCAACTCCTCCTATAGACACTCTGAGTGGTGCAACTCCTCCTATAGACACTCTGAGTGGTGCAACTCCTCCTATAGACACTCTGAGTGGTGCAACTCCTCCTATAGACAGCTCTGTGTGTCTGAGTGGTGCAACTCCTCCTATAGACAGCTCTGTGTGTCTGAGTGGTGCAACTCCTCCTATAGACACTCTGAGTGGTGCAACTCCTCCTATAGACACTCTGAGTGGTGCAACTCCTCCTATAGACACTCTGAGTGGTGCAACTCCTCCTATAGACACTCTGAGTGGTGCAACTCCTCCTATAGACAGCTCTGTGTGTCTGAGTGGTGCAACTCCTCCTATAGACACTCTGAGTGGTGCAACTCCTCCTATAGACACTCTGAGTGGTGCAACTCCTCCTATAGACACTCTGAGTGGTGCAACTCCTCCTATAGACACTCTGAGTGGTGCAACTCCTCCTATAGACACTCTGAGTGGTGCAACTCCTCCTATAGACAGCTCTGTGTGTCTGAGTGGTGCAACTCCTCCTATAGACACTCTGAGTGGTGCAACTCCTCCTATAGACACTCTGAGTGGTGCAACTCCTCCTATAGACACTCTGAGTGGTGCAACTCCTCCTATAGACACTCTGAGTGGTGCAACTCCTCCTATAGACACTCTGAGTGGTGCAACTCCTCCTATAGACACTCTGAGTGGTGCAACTCCTCCTATAGACACTCTGAGTGGTGCAACTCCTCCTATAGACACTCTGAGTGGTGCAACTCCTCCTATAGACACTCTGAGTGGTGCAACTCCTCCTATAGACACTCTGAGTGGTGCAACTCCTCCTATAGACAGCTATGGGTGGTGCAACTCCTCCTATAGACAGCTATGGGTGGTGCAATCCCCTCCTATAGACAGCTATGGGTGTCCCTGGCTCGCTGTGTATGAGCACGAACATAGTGTTTTCTTGGTTTTCACCACCAAGTGTCACTGTTGTGCAGCCTAACACACACATACATATTATTGCGCACGCAATGAGCCCTCACTATGGAAGCCAGGGTGGTGTCACAGTGTGACACCACCCGCCACCACCAGAGGGTGCAGTGTGGTTTTAGACAGCTATGTGTGGTACACACACGTTAGTTAGACAACCGAGCGCTTCGGTGCTTCACACACACACACACACACACACACACACACACACACACACACACACACACACACACACACACACACACACACACACCACACACACACACACCACTCACCACACACACCACACACACACACACACACACACACACACACACACACAGAGTTGCACAACTCACTTCACACGGGTGTGATTTTTTTTCCATATCGCCCACCCCTATAGAGCGTCGCAGCCCCGCCCCCTCCCGAGACCCAGAAAATAAATCCCCGTTAATTTTCCTCATTCAGAAAGTATTTATTTAAAGACTTTTACGCCGCTAAGCGGACAAAGACAAGAAAAACATGGCAGGGTACAACACAGTACAACACATTTTGTTTTGTTTTTCGTCTTACAAATTATTTGATCAGCGAAAAACATTGTTTGTGATTTGTCACGACTCCAGTTGGCTTCATCCATCTTTAACCCATTCTAAAAATGTCTTCTACATCCTGACAGTTTTCTGAAAAAGCTGTTTCTATGTCAGTGGTTCTTCGATTTAAAAAAAATAGCAGACCTACAAGCTCGTAGCGCGCCACTCGGTGGCGCGATACGAGCTTGTAGATCTGCTATTTTTCAATAGCTAAAGCATAACATAATGCTAACACCAAAAGGGGTTCCCGCCCAAAATGGGTTAAATAACTACTTTTTGACTATGAGGAAAATGAACGAGGAATTCACTTCTGGGTCTCACGTCGTCATGAAAGGGGGCGGGACTGCGACGCTCTATACAGAGCCATGTTTTTTGTGTCTCCATCCAGAGCCATTGTTTTTGTGTCTCCATCCAGAACCATTGTTTTTGTGTCTCTATCCAGAACCATTGTTTTTGTGTCTCCATCCAGAACCATTGTTTTTGTGTCTCCATCCAGAGCCATTGTTTTTGTGTCTCCATCCAGAACCATTGTTTTTGTGTCTCCATCCAGAGCCATTGTTTTTGTGTCTCCATCCAGAACCATTGTTTTTGTGTCTCCATCCAGAGCCATTGTTTTTGTGTCTCCATCCAGAACCATTGTTGCGGAGCAGGGGAGCCAGATGACTGGGACCTCAACGTGTATTTCAGTTGTAACGGAACTCACCGCAGCCGAGAGAAATGTGGAGTCCCTTTCTCCTGTTGTCACACAGACCCTGCAGTAAGACGTCTGTCTGTCTGTCTGTCTGTCTGTCTGTCTGTCTGTCTGTCTGTCTGTCTGCAGTGAGACAGTCATTCTAACTGTCTGTCTCTCTCAGGACACAGTGATCAACACACAATGTGGATACGACGTCAGAGGAAGTACAAAGGTAACGCACACACACATGCACGCACGCACGCACACACACACACACACACACACACACACACACACACACACACACACACACACACACACACACACACACACACACACACACAGTGCAGTTTGTTACAGTGCAGTGTGTTACAGTGCAGTGTGTTACAGTGCAGTGTGTTACAGTGCAGTGTGTTACAGTGCAGCGTGTTACAGTGCAGCGTGTTACAGTGCAGCGTGTTACAGTGCAGCGTGTTACAGTGCAGCGTGTTACAGTGCAGTGTGTTACAGTGCAGCGTGTTACAGTGCAGCGTGTTACAGTGCAGCGTGTTACAGTGCAGTGTTACAGTGCAGTGTGTTACAGTGTAGCTTGTTACAGTGTAGCTTGTTACAGTGCAGTGTGTTACAGTGTAGTGTGTTACAGTGTAGCTTGTTACAGTGCAGTGTGTTACAGTGCAGCGTGTTACAGTGCAGTGTGTTACAGTGTAGCTTGTTACAGTGCAGTGTGTTACAGTGCAGCGTGTTACAGTGTAGCTTGTTACAGTGTAGTGTGTTACAGTGCAGTGTGTTACAGTGCAGTGTGTTACAGTGCAGTGTGTTACAGTGCAGTGTTACAGTGCAGTGTGTTACAGTGCAGCTTGTTACAGTGCAGTGTGTTACAGTGCAGCGTGTTACAGTGCAGCGTGTTACAGTGTAGTGTGTTACAGTGCAGCGTGTTACAGTGCAGCGTGTTACAGTGCAGCGTGTTACAGTGTAGTGTGTTACAGTGCAGCGTGTTACAGTGCAGTGTGTTACAGTGTAGTGTGTTGCAGTGCAGCGTGTTACAGTGCAGTGTGTTACAGTGCAGTGTGTTACAGCACAGTGTGTTACAGTGCAGCGTGTTACAGTGTAGTGTGTTGCAGTGCAGCGTGTTACAGTGCAGTGTGTTACAGTGCAATGTGTTACAGTGCAGCGTGTTACAGTGCAGCGTGTTACAGTGCAGTGTGTTACAGTGTAGCTTGTTACAGTGCAGTGTGTTACAGTGCAGCGTGTTACAGTGCCGCGTGTTACAGTGCAGCGTGTTACAGTGTAGTGTGTTACAGTGTAGTGTGTTACAGTGCAGCGTGTTACAGTGCAGTGTGTTACAGTGCAGCGTGTTACAGTGCCGCGTGTTACAGTGCAGCGTGTTACAGTGCAGCGTGTTACAGTGTAGTGTGTTACAGTGCCGCGTGTTACAGTGCAGCGTGTTACAGTGTAGTGTGTTACAGTGCAGTGTGTTACAGCACAGTGTGTTACAGTGCAGCGTGTTACAGTGTAGTGTGTTGCAGTGCAGCGTGTTACAGTGCAGTGTGTTTCAGACCTCCTGGGATCAGTATATCTACACCAAAGGCTGCATCCCGGCGCTGGAGGACTGGTTGCCTGGCAACCTCTACACCGTGGCTATCGTGTTCATAGTCATCTCCCTTCTACAGGTAACAGTCTGAGACGTAACACCCACTCACACTATTCTACAGGTAACAGTCTGAGACGTAACACCCCCTCACACTATTCTACAGGTAACAGTCTGAGACATAACACCCCCTCACACTATTCTACAGGTAACAGTCTGAGACATAACACCCCCTCACACTATTCTACAGGTAACAGTCTGAGACATAACACCCCCTCACACTATTCTACAGGTAACAGTCTGAGACATAACACCCCCTCACACTATTCTACAGGTAACAGTCTGAGACATAACACCCCCTCACACTATTCTACAGGTAACAGTCTGAGACATAACACCCCCTCACACTATTCTACAGGTAACAGTCTGAGACGTAACACCCCCTCACACTATTCTACAGGTAACAGTCTGAGACGTAACACCCCCTCACACTATTCTACAGGTAACAGTCTGAGACATAACACCCCCTCACACTATTCTACAGGTAACAGTCTGAGACATAACACCCCCTCACACTATTCTACAGGTAACAGTCTGAGACATAACACCCCCTCACACTATTCTACAGGTAACAGTCTGAGACATAACACCCCCTCACACTCCTAGGTAACAATTAAGCTTCTACAGGTAACAGACTCACCTTAACTCATTAACTAATTGTCTGCCAATGTAGTTTAATAAACTACCTTCCACAGACAGCCTCTGTAGTTTAATAAACTACCTTCCACAGACAGCCTCTGTAGTTTAATAAACTACCTTCCACAGGCAGCCTCTGTAGTTTAATAAACTACCTTCCACAGAGAGCCTCTGTAGTTTAATAAACTACCTTCCACAGACAGCCTCTGTAGTTTAATAAACTGCCTTCCACAGGCACCTGCTATTGCTGCTAGTAAATGTGACATGCTGTCACAATTAAGCCCATATATAGAGATCCCTGATGTCATCAATATTAGTATATGGATACCTGTCCATTTAAACTCTAGACGGGCCTGTTGACTGATACCTGTCCATTTAAACTCTAGACGGACCTGTTGACTGATACCTACCTGTCCATTTAAACTCTAGACGGGCCTGTTGACTGATACCTGTCCATTTAAACTCTAGACGGGCCTGTTGACTGATACCTGTCCATTTAAACTCTATACGGGCCTGTTGACTGATACCTGTCCATTTAAACTCTAGACGGGCCTGTTGACTGATACCTGTCCATTTAAACTCTAGACGGGCCTGTTGACTGATACCTGTCCATTTAAACTCTAGACGGACCTGTTGACTGATACCTACCTGTCCATTTAAACTCTAGACGGGCCTGTTGACTGATACCTGTCCATTTAAACTCTAGACGGGCCTGTTGACTGATACCTGTCCATTTAAACTCTATACGGGCCTGTTGACTGATACCTGTCCATTTAAACTCTAGACGGGCCTGTTGACTGATACCTGTCCATTTAAACTCTAGACGGGCCTGTTGACTGATACCGGTCCATTTAAACTATAGACGGGCCTGTTGACTGATACCTGTCCATTTAAACTCTAGACGGGCCTGTTGACTGATACCTGTCCATTTAAACTCTAGACGGGCCTGTTGACTGATACCGGTCCATTTAAACTCTAGACGGGCCTGTTGACTGATACCTGTCCATTTAAACTCTAGACGGGCCTGTTGACTGATACCTGTCCATTTAAACTCTAGACGGGCCTGTTGACTGATACCTGTCCATTTAAACTCTAGACGGGCCTGTTGACTGATACCGGTCCATTTAAACTCTAGACGGGCCTGTTGACTGATACCTGTCCATTTAAACTCTAGACGGGCCTGTTGACTGATACCTGTCCATTTAAACTCTAGACGGGCCTGTTGACTGATACCTGTCCATTTAAACTCTAGACGGGCCTGTTGACTGATACCTGTCCATTTAAACTCTAGACGGGCCTGTTGACTGATACCTGTCCATTTAAACTCTAGACGGGCCTGTTGACTGATACCTGTCCATTTAAACTCTATACGGGCCTGTTGACTGATACCTGTCCATTTAAACTCTAGACGGGCCTGTTGACTGATACCTGTCCATTTAAACTCTAGACGGGCCTGTTGACTGATACCTGTCCATTTAAACTCTAGACGGACCTGTTGACTGATACCTACCTGTCCATTTAAACTCTAGACGGGCCTGTTGACTGATACCTGTCCATTTAAACTCTAGACGGGCCTGTTGACTGATACCTGTCCATTTAAACTCTATACGGGCCTGTTGACTGATACCTGTCCATTTAAACTCTAGACGGGCCTGTTGACTGATACCTGTCCATTTAAACTCTAGACGGGCCTGTTGACTGATACCTGTCCATTTAAACTCTAGACGGGCCTGTTGACTGATACCGGTCCATTTAAACTATAGACGGGCCTGTTGACTGATACCTGTCCATTTAAACTCTAGACGGGCCTGTTGACTGATACCTGTCCATTTAAACTCTAGACGGGCCTGTTGACTGATACCTGTCCATTTAAACTCTAGACGGGCCTGTTGACTGATACCTGTCCATTTAAACTCTATACGGGCCTGTTGACTGATACCTGTCCATTTAAACTCTAGACGGGCCTGTTGACTGATACCGGTCCATTTAAACTCTAGACGGGCCTGTTGACTGATACCTGTCCATTTAAACTCTAGACGGGCCTGTTGACTGATACCTGTCCATTTAAACTCTAGACGGGCCTGTTGACTGATACCTGTCCATTTAAACTCTAGACGGGCCTGTTGACTGATACCTGTCCATTTAAACTCTAGACGGGCCTGTTGACTGATACCTGTCCATTTAAACTCTAGACGGGCCTGTTGACTGATACCTGTCCATTTAAACTCTAGACGGGCCTGTTGACTGATACCTGTCCATTTAAACTCTAGACGGGCCTGTTGACTGATACCTGTCCATTTAAACTCTAGACGGGCCTGTTGACTGATACCTGTCCATTTAAACTCTAGACGGGCCTGTTGACTGATACCTGTCCATTTAAACTCTATACGGGCCTGTTGACTGATACCTGTCCATTTAAACTCTAGACGGGCCTGTTGACTGATACCTGTCCATTTAAACTCTAGACGGGCCTGTTGACTGATACCTGTCCATTTAAACTCTATACGGGCCTGTTGACTGATACCTGTCCATTTAAACTCTAGACGGGCCTGTTGACTGATACCGGTCCATTTAAACTCTAGACGGGCCTGTTGACTGATACCTGTCCATTTAAACTCTAGACGGGCCTGTTGACTGATACCTGTCCATTTAAACTCTAGACGGGCCTGTTGACTGATACCGGTCCATTTAAACTCTAGACGGGCCTGTTGACTGATACCTGTCCATTTAAACTCTAGACGGGCCTGTTGACTGATACCTGTCCATTTAAACTCTAGACGGGCCTGTTGACTGATACCTGTCCATTTAAACTCTAGACGGGCCTGTTGACTGATACCTGTCCATTTAAACTCTAGACGGGCCTGTTGACTGATACCTGTCCATTTAAACTCTAGACGGGCCTGTTGACTGATACCTGTCCATTTAAACTCTAGACGGGCCTGTTGACTGATACCTGTCCATTTAAACTCTAGACGGGCCTGTTGACTGATACCTGTCCATTTAAACTCTAGACGGGCCTGTTGACTGATAACTGTCCATTTAAACTCTAGACGGGCCTGTTGACTGATACCTGTCCATTTAAACTCTAGACGGACCTGTTGACTGATACCTGTCCATTTAAACTCTAGACGGGCCTGTTGACTGATACCTGTCCATTTAAACTCTAGACGGGCCTGTTGACTGATACCTGTCCATTTAAACTCTAGACGGGCCTGTTGACTGATACCTGTCCATTTAAACTCTAGACGGGCCTGTTGACTGATACCTGTCCATTTAAACTCTAGACGGGCCTGTTGACTGATACCTGTCCATTTAAACTCTATACGGGCCTGTTGACTGATACCTGTCCATTTAAACTCTAGACGGGCCTGTTGACTGATACCTGTCCATTTAAACTCTAGACGGGCCTGTTGACTGATACCTGTCCATTTAAACTCTAGACGGGCCTGTTGACTGATACCTGTCCATTTAAACTCTAGACGGGCCTGTTGACTGATACCTGTCCATTTAAACTCTAGACGGGCCTGTTGACTGATACCTGTCCATTTAAACTCTAGACGGGCCTGTTGACTGATACCTGTCCATTTAAACTCTAGACGGGCCTGTTGACTGATACCTGTCCATTTAAACTCTAGACGGGCCTGTTGACTGATACCTGTCCATTTAAACTCTAGACGGGCCTGTTGACTGATACCTGTCCATTTAAACTCTATACGGGCCTGTTGACTGATACCTGTCCATTTAAACTCTAGACGGGCCTGTTGACTGATACCTGTCCATTTAAACTCTAGACGGGCCTGTTGACTGATACCTGTCCATTTAAACTCTAGACGGACCTGTTGACTGATACCTACCTGTCCATTTAAACTCTAGACGGGCCTGTTGACTGATACCTGTCCATTTAAACTCTAGACGGGCCTGTTGACTGATACCTGTCCATTTAAACTCTATACGGGCCTGTTGACTGATACCTGTCCATTTAAACTCTAGACGGGCCTGTTGACTGATACCTGTCCATTTAAACTCTAGACGGGCCTGTTGACTGATACCTGTCCATTTAAACTCTAGACGGGCCTGTTGACTGATACCGGTCCATTTAAACTATAGACGGGCCTGTTGACTGATACCTGTCCATTTAAACTCTAGACGGGCCTGTTGACTGATACCTGTCCATTTAAACTCTAGACGGGCCTGTTGACTGATACCGGTCCATTTAAACTCTAGACGGGCCTGTTGACTGATACCTGTCCATTTAAACTCTAGACGGGCCTGTTGACTGATACCTGTCCATTTAAACTCTAGACGGGCCTGTTGACTGATACCTGTCCATTTAAACTCTAGACGGGCCTGTTGACTGATACCTGTCCATTTAAACTCTAGACGGGCCTGTTGACTGATACCTGTCCATTTAAACTCTAGACGGGCCTGTTGACTGATACCTGTCCATTTAAACTCTAGACGGGCCTGTTGACTGATACCTGTCCATTTAAACTCTAGACGGGCCTGTTGACTGATACCTGTCCATTTAAACTCTAGACGGGCCTGTTGACTGATACCTGTCCATTTAAACTCTAGACGGGCCTGTTGACTGATACCTGTCCATTTAAACTCTATACGGGCCTGTTGACTGATACCTGTCCATTTAAACTCTAGACGGGCCTGTTGACTGATACCTGTCCATTTAAACTCTAGACGGGCCTGTTGACTGATACCTGTCCATTTAAACTCTATACGGGCCTGTTGACTGATACCTGTCCATTTAAACTCTAGACGGGCCTGTTGACTGATACCGGTCCATTTAAACTCTAGACGGGCCTGTTGACTGATACCTGTCCATTTAAACTCTAGACGGGCCTGTTGACTGATACCTGTCCATTTAAACTCTAGACGGGCCTGTTGACTGATACCGGTCCATTTAAACTCTAGACGGGCCTGTTGACTGATACCTGTCCATTTAAACTCTAGACGGGCCTGTTGACTGATACCTGTCCATTTAAACTCTAGACGGGCCTGTTGACTGATACCTGTCCATTTAAACTCTAGACGGGCCTGTTGACTGATACCGGTCCATTTAAACTATAGACGGGCCTGTTGACTGATACCTGTCCATTTAAACTCTAGACGGGCCTGTTGACTGATACCTGTCCATTTAAACTCTAGACGGGCCTGTTGACTGATACCTGTCCATTTAAACTCTAGACGGGCCTGTTGACTGATACCTGTCCTGCCCCAAAGTCAATTAGTGCGCCCGGCGAAAACTAGAGTTCTCAACAGCCCCGAAGATTAACCGTTTCAGCGCCACGCCCGAGATCCCGAGATTTGTTGTATTCCCCATAATCACACCTGTGTGAAGTGAGGGGCGCTCTTATCATCTTCCAACATGTAGGAGGGAATTGGCTATAGCTTGGTGATGTAATGATGATGTAATGATGGCCCGGCCCTGTCTGGGCCCTCATCGTCAAACCCTGTACACTGAGGACACCCTTAGATCTCCATATATAGAGCTGACCTGTTCTGACATTCCATCTGTTGATCTGACCTCGTCAAACCCTGTACACTGAGGACACGCTCCATATATGGGCAGTGCGCACGACCTCAGGCGTCCTACTGGTTATTATGTGACTATGACTGTGATGTATTTATTATTATGTGACTGTATGTCGTCGTCCCCCCCCCCCCCCCCCCCCAGAAGCAAAGATTTGAGTTAAAAACATTCGCTGTGAAAGAATATATTCAAAGTTTGCGCCACATGTTCATGTTTTTTCTTTTTTTTTTCTTCAAAAATAGCAGACCTACAAGCTTGTAGATCTGCTATTTTTCTATAATAGCTAAAGTATAACATAATGCTTAATTAAGAGCATCTGATAAATGACCACACCTTGTCCTCCTGTCCAGATGTTCGGCATCTACCTGGCGCGGACGTTGATCGGAGACATCGAGAAGGTCAAGTTCACCTACTGACCCCCTCCTCCTCCCCCCCCCCCCCCCCCCCATTCAAGCTGGGATACATTCCATACTATACCGTATGACGTCTGCTGCTGCCCCCCTGTGGCCGTCAGGAGGAATTACAGACAAAAACACCCTGGAACATTGATCCATCGAATCCTTCCTCCTCTGTGACGACATCATCATCATCATCATCATCATCATCATCATCATCATCATCATCATCATCATCATCATCATCATCATCATCATCATCATCATCATCATCATCATCATGGTCTAGACTACTGGTTCTCAACGTGTGGTCCGGGGACCCCCCAGGGGACGCCAAATGGACCCTTACAGGTCGGTAACTCTGAGAGTTCCATGTGTTACACTCTCAGAGTCACAGACCCGTAAGGGTCCATTTGGTTCCATGTGTTACACTCTCAGAGTCACAGACCCGTAAGGGTCCATTTGGTTCCATGTGTTACACTCTCAGAGTCACAGACCCGTAAGGGTCCATTTGGTTCCATGTGTTACACTCTCAGAGTCACAGACCCGTAAGGGTCCATTTGGTTCCATGTGTTACACTCTCAGAGTCACAGACCCGTAAGGGTCCATTTGGTTCCATGTGTTACACTCTGAGTCACAGACCCATAAGGGTCCATTTGGTTCCATGTGTTACACTCTCAGAGTCACAGACCCGTAAGGTTCCATGTGGCGTCCCCTGGGAGGTCCGCGGGCCTCAGGTTGAGAACCAGTCGGTCGTCACGGACAGAAGTGCCTTCTTCATCATCCTCCTCTTCCTCACTAAGCCCCGCCCCCTCCTCCTCCTCTTCCTCACTAAGCCCCGCCCCCTGCAGCTGTGCTCATTCCATTATGTCTGTTTGGTGGAAAAAAACTATTGCTGTTTTTTTTTGTTATGTTTTTTTTTACTTAAATCATAGAAGGAATGAGGAGTCCCCCAAGGCACCGTGCTAGGACCCCCCTCTGTTTGCAGGAGTCCCCCAAGGCACCGTGCTAGGACCCCCCTCTGTTTGCAGGAGTCCCCCAAGGCACCGTGCTAGGACCCCCCTCTGTTTGCAGGAGTCCCCCAAGGCACCGTGCTAGGACCCCCCTCTGTTTGCAGGAGTCCCCCAAGGCACCGTGCTAGGACCCCCCTCTGTTTGCAGGAGTCCCCCAAGGCACCGTGCTAGGACCCCCCTCTGTTTGCAGGAGTCCCCCAAGGCACCGTGCTAGGACCCCCCTCTGTTTGCAGGAGTCCCCCAAGGCACCGTGCTAGGACCCCCCTCTGTTTGCAGGAGTCCCCCAAGGCACCGTGCTAGGACCCCTCTGTTTTCACCTGCAGGAGTCCCCCAAGGCACCGTGCTAGGACCCCCCTCTGTTTGCAGGAGTCCCCCAAGGCACCGTGCTAGGACCCCCTCTGTTTTTACCTGCAGGAGTCCCCCAAGGCACCGTGCTAGGACCCCCTCTGTTTTTACCTGCAGGAGTCCCCCAAGGCACCGTGCTAGGACCCCCTCTGTTTTTACCTGCAGGAGTCCCCCAAGGCACCGTGCTAGGACCCCAGGAGTCCCCCAAGGCACCGTGCTAGGACCCCAGGAGTCCCCCAAGGCACCGTGCTAGGACCCCCTCTGTTTTCAGGGCGCCTAAATCAGTGGTTCCCAAACCTTTCCGTGTCAAGGACCCCCAGATCAACATTCACTAGGCCACGGACCCCCATTCACTAGGCCACGGACCCCCATTCACTAGGCCACGGACCCCCATTCACTAGGCCACGGACCCCCATTCACTAGGCCACGGACCCCCATTCACTAGGCCACGGACCCCCATTTGAAAACATGCCAGTGACCCCGAATCGATAAGGGAGGATTTTTACGGCTCTAGCAGTGATTCCGAAACATTAATTTCAAGGACCCCCCCAGTTTCACACCCATTATGCTACGGACCCCCGATTTAATGGCATTTCTATCTCTGGGACCCCCAATTTATATTGTAAAACCACTGTTAATTTAACTCTGAGAGTGTACAAATGGAACCATTTGCACACTCTCAGAGTTACAGACCCATAAGGGTCCATTTGGTTCCTAACTATCTCTAATTAAGCTAGGGACCCCCTGGAACACCCTCAAGTACCCCTAGGGGTCCCGGACCCCCTGGAACACCCTCAAGTACCCCTAGGGGTCCCCCTGGAACACCCTCAAGTACCCCTAGGGGACCCCCTGGAACACCCTCAAGGACCCCTAGGGGTCCCCGGACCCCCTGGAACACCCTCAAGTACCCCTAGGGGTCTCTAATTGAGCTAGGGACCCCCTGGAACACCCTCAAGGACCCCTAGGGGTCCCCGAACCCCACTTTGGGAACCACTGGCCAAAATAAACCATAGATATTACTGTATAATCCTAGACGCCTCATTGGTTCGTTGGAGTTCATTGGAGCGACCTCATTGGCCGCTGCCGTTCATTGGATGAACGCCCCCGGTCTGTGAAACACGCGGAAGCTGCCTTCTGATTGGCCTACCGAACGCCCCCGGTCTGTGACACACGCGGAAGCTGCCTTCTGATTGGCCTACCGAACGCCCCCGGTCTGTGACACACGCGGAAGCTGCCTTCTGATTGGCCTACCGAACGGCCCCGGTTTGTGAAACACGCGGAAGCTGCCTTCTGATTGGCGTACCGAACGCCCCCGGTCTCAAGCAGTGAGCTTGTAGATCGGCTATTTCCACCAAGTGCTCGCGCCAGAAATATGCACACTTAGGCCTCATTCACACGTACCAAACACCAAACAAGCAAATGTTTTTGTCGTTTTTTTTGGGGCCACCACAATGCTTTTCCAATGGGAGTCACATGGTTTGACCAAACATTTGTGTTCGATGAGGGGGGAGGGGCAGAACACCATCAGCAATCGAACACAAATGTTTGATCAAACCATGTGACTCTCATTGGAAAAGCATTGTGGTGGCCCAAAAAAAAACGACCAAACATTTGCTTGATTGGTGTTTGGTACGTGTGAATGAGGCCTAAGCGTTCAGCTGGTTAATGTTGCAGTTTAGATTAATTGTTGTTGTTTTTGTGTGTGCTTGCGTGTGTGCATGAGTGCGTGCGCTGTGCTGTGCTGCCTTTGAACTAATGATACTTGACATTATGCCTTAAAGAACTGACCTGTTAGACTAACAGCATCTCTGCAGTTTCATAAAATCTAAAATACTTTGTACTTTTTTTATTTGTATTATTTTCTAATGACATTTGGTTTGATCGAACATTCCATGTGTGGAGTTCTGGTCAACTCAACTTGGCCTGACGTCGACATTTAAAAAAATGTTTTCTAAATCCTGACATCCATCTTCAACCGCTTATCCGTAGTCGGGTCACGGGGGCAAAAGCTCCACCAGATAGCTCCAGACTTCCCTCTCCAGAGCAACATTAGTGACTTCCTCCTGGGGGGTCCCGAGACGTTCCAAGGCCAGTGAGTCGATGTGTTTCCTCCAACTGGTCCTTGGTCTCCTCCCAGTGGGACGTGGTCCTTGGTCTGCCCCGGGGTCTCCTCCCAGTGGGACGTGATCCTTGGTCTGCCCCGGGGTCTCCTCCCAGTGGGACGTGATCCTTGGTCTGCCCCGGGGTCTCCTCCCAGTGGGACGTGGTCCTTGGTCTGCCCCGGGGTCTCCTCCCAGTGGGACGTGGTCCTTGGTCTGCCCCGGGGTCTCCTCCCAGTGGGACGTGATCCTTGGTCTGCCCCGGGGTCTCCTCCCAGTGGGACGTGGTCCTTGGTCTGCCCCGGGGTCTCCTCCCAGTGGGACGTGATCCTTGGTCTGCCCCGGGGTCTCCTCCCAGTGGGACGTGGTCCTTGGTCTGCCCCGGGGTCTCCTCCCAGTGGGACGTGGTCCTTGGTCTGCCCCGGGGTCTCCTCCCAGTGGGACGTGGTCCTTGGTCTGCCCCGGGGTCTCCTCCCAGTGGGACGTGATCCTTGGTCTGCCCCGGGGTCTCCTCCCAGTGGGACGTGGTCCTTGGTCTGCCCCGGGGTCTCCTCCCAGTGGGACGTGGTCCTTGGTCTGCCCCGGGGTCTCCTCCCAGTGGGACGTGATCCTTGGTCTGCCCCGGGGTCTCCTCCCAGTGGGACGTGGTCCTTGGTCTGCCCCGGGGTCTCCTCCCAGTGGGACGTGATCCTTGGTCTGCCCCGGGGTCTCCTCCCAGTGGGACGTGATCCTTGGTCTGCCCCGGGGTCTCCTCCCAGTGGGACGTGATCCTTGGTCTGCCCCGGGGTCTCCTCCCAGTGGGACGTGGTCCTTGGTCTGCCCCGGGGTCTCCTCCCAGTGGGACGTGGTCCTTGGTCTGCCCCGGGGTCTCCTCCCAGTGGGACGTGGTCCTTGGTCTGTGGGACGTGTGTCGAGGACGTGCGCCCGAGAGGCATCCTAACCAGATGCCCGAACCACCTAAACTGCCTCCTTTCCAGGCGAAGGAGCAGCGGTTCTACTCCGAGTCTCTCTCGTGTGACTGAACTTCTCACCCTATCTCTAAGGGAGATGCCAGCCACCCGTCGGAGAAAACTCATTTCGGCCGCTTGTATTCACAACCTTATTCTTTGGGTCATGACCCACACTTCATGACCTTAGGTGAGAGTAGGAACACTTCATGACCATAGGTGAGAGTAGGAACACTTCATGACCATAGGTGAGAGTAGGAACACTTCATGACCTTAGGTGAGAGTAGGAACACTTCATGACCATAGGTGAGAGTAGGAACACTTCATGACCATAGGTGAGAGTAGGAACACTTCATGACCATAGGTGAGAGTAGGAACACTTCATGACCATAGGTGAGAGTAGGAACACTTCATGACCATAGGTGAGAGTAGGAACACTTCATGACCTTAGGTGAGAGTAGGAACACTTCATGACCATAGGTGAGAGTAGGAACACTTCATGACCATAGGTGAGAGTAGGAACACTTCATGACCATAGGTGAGAGTAGGAACACTTCATGACCATAGGTGAGAGTAGGAACACTTCATGGCCATAGGTGAGAGTAAATCCTGACAGTTTCCTGAAAACCCTCATGTTTCTATGTCAGTGGTGCTCAAACATATTCATGTCAAGGACCCCAAATATATTGACATTGGCCGCCGACCCCCATCTGAAAATATATTGTTCCAGGGACACTCCCAGTAGCAAAGATTTGAGTTAAAAACTCGCTCTGTAACAATATATATTCAAAGATTTCAGGCACATCTTCACGACTTTTCAAAAATAGCAGACCTACAAGCTCGTGGCGCGCCACTCGGTGCCGCGCTATGAGCTTGTAGATCTGCTATTTTTCAATAGCTAAAGTAGAACAGAATGCTTAAAACACCAAAAGGGGTTCCCACCCAGAACGGGTTAAATTAGGGATTCTTCGTTCCCGATCCGATCCCAAAACCACAGTTTTCTGCGTTAGCCGAGATACCGAACATCTTTGAATATATATTCTTTCAAAGTTAATGTTTTTAACTCAGTCCAAAATGGGTTAAAGGGGCAGACCACTCATTTTCAACATTGAACTTTGATTCATTCATGATATGATTCTACAAATGTCTTCTAAATCATGACATGAAACAATCTTTCTATATCAGTGGTTCTCACACTATTTCATGTCAAGGACCCCCGGAATGATATGTATTTGGCCGCGGACCCCCACCTGAAAATATGTTCCAGGGACCCCCCCCCCCCCCCCTCTGAGAGGCTAAAGGTGGTTGCACACCGGCCGTGTTTTTCGGAAAACCGATGGAGAAACGCCGCTAGCAATCCGAATTTGCATCCGATTCGCGCCCGGTGTGTGGAGACCTTTACTGTCATCAAATGGTGGTCTGTGGCTCAAATGGGTCTGAGAGACTAAATGTCATCAGATGGTGGTCCGTGGCTCAAATGGGTCTGAGAGGCTAAATGTCATCAGATGGTGGTCCGTGGCTCAAATGTGTCTGAGAGGCTAAATGTCATCAAATGGTGGTCCGTGGCTCAGATGGGTCTGAGAGACTAAATGTCATCAGATGGTGGTCCGTGGCTCTAATGGGTCTGAGAGACTAAATGTCATCAGATGGTGGTCCGTGGCTCAAATGGGTCTGAGAGGCTAAATGTCATCAAATGGTGGTCCGTGGCTCAAATGTGTCTGAGAGGCTAAATGTCATCAAACGGTGGTCCGTGGCTCAAATGGGTCTGAGAGGCTAAATGTCATCAAACGGTGGTCCGTGGCTCTAATGGGTCTGAGAGGCTAAACCTCATCAAACGGTGGTCCGTGGCTCTAATGGGTCTGAGAGGCTAAATGTAGATCTGCTATTTTCAGCATGCAACCAAGTGTAAAATGACTTATACTGGATATCTTGTCCACTAGTCCCTTCCCTAACATTTTAGTCTCGTTTTTATTTGTCTACGAAATTGTCAGTATATTTAGTCTTAGTTTTAGTCACCATGGCTTAGTTTTCATTTAGTTTCCATTTGGTTTTCGTCAGTGAAAAAAGGTAGTCGACGGACATTTATTCGTCGACGAAATAAACACTAAATTGATCATAGTTTTCATTGATGACCAAAAACCTTCAGTGTAAAAACGTGACGACTTCAAACCCTCCATATTCTACTAGAGTTGACCGGATACCCTAACCCTAACCCATACTAGGCCTCCTCCCTTTAGTCCCACAGAGTTCCATACTAGGCCTCCTCCCTTTAGTCCCATAGAGTTCCATACTAGGCCTCCTCCCTTTGACCGGAGTCCCACAGAGTTCCATACTAGGCCTCCTCCCTTTAGTCCCACAGAGTTCCATACTAGGCCTCCTCCCTTTGACCGGAGTCCCACAGAGTTCCATACTAGGCCTCCTCCCTTTAGTCCCACAGAGTTCCATACTAGGCCTCCTCCCTTTGACCGGAGTCCCACAGAGTTCCATACTAGGCCTCCTCCCTTTAGTCCCACAGAGTTCCATACTAGGCCTCCTCCCTTTAGTCCCACAGAGTTCCATACTAGGCCTCCTCAGAGTCCCACAGAGTTCCATACTAGGCCTCCTCCCTTTAGAGTTGACCGGAGTCCCACAGAGTTCCATACTAGGCCTCCTCCCTTTAGAGTTGACCGGAGTCCCACAGAGTTCCATACTAGGCCTCCTCCCTTTGGAGTCCCACAGAGTTCCATACTAGGCCTCCTCCCTTTAGAGTTGACCGGAGTCCCACAGAGTTCCATACTAGGCCTCCTCCCTTTAGAGTTGACCGGAGTCCCACAGAGTTCCATACTAGGCCTCCTCCCTTTAGAGTTGACCGGAGTCCCACAGAGTTCCATACTAGGCCTCCTCCCTCTGTGGAGTCCCACAGAGTTCCATACTAGGCCTCCTCAGAGTCCCACAGAGTTCCATACTAGGCCTCCTCCCTTTAGAGTTGACCGGAGTCCCACAGAGTTCCATACTAGGCCTCCTCAGAGTCCCACAGAGTTCCATACTAGGCCTCCTCCCTTTGGAGTCCCACAGAGTTCCATACTAGGCCTCCTCCCTCTGTGGAGTCCCACAGAGTTCCATACTAGGCCTCCTCAGAGTCCCACAGAGTTCCATACTAGGCCTCCTCCCTTTAGAGTTGACCGGAGTCCCACAGAGTTCCATACTAGGCCTCCTCAGAGTCCCACAGAGTTCCATACTAGGCCTCCTCCCTTTGGAGTCCCACAGAGTTCCATACTAGGCCTCCTCCCTTTGGAGTCCCACAGAGTTCCATACTAGGCCTCCTCCCTCTGTGGAGTCCCACAGAGTTCCATACTAGGCCTCCTCCCTCTGTGGAGTCCCACAGAGTTCCATACTAGGCCTCCTCAGAGTCCCACAGAGTTCCATACTAGGCCTCCTCCCTTGGAGTCCCACAGAGTTCCATACTAGGCCTCCTCCCTTTGGAGTCCCACAGAGTTCCATACTAGGCCTCCTCCCTTTGGAGTCCCACAGAGTTCCATACTAGGCCTCCTCCCTTTGGAGTCCCACAGAGTTCCATACTAGGCCTCCTCAGAGTCCCACAGAGTTCCATACTAGGCCTCCTCCCTCTGTGGAGTCCCACAGAGTTCCATACTAGGCCTCCTCAGAGTCCCACAGAGTTCCATACTAGGCCTCCTCCCTTTGGAGTCCCACAGAGTTCCATACTAGGCCTCCTCCCTTTGGAGTCCCACAGAGTTCCATACTAGGCCTCCTCCCTTTGGAGTCCCACAGAGTTCCATACTAGGCCTCCTCCCTCTGTGGAGTCCCACAGAGTTCCATACTAGGCCTCCTCCCTTTGGAGTCCCACAGAGTTCCATACTAGGCCTCCTCCCTTTAGGAGTCCCACAGAGTTCCATACTAGGCCTCCTCCCTTTGGAGTCCCACAGAGTTCCATACTAGGCCTCCTCCCTTTAGGAGTCCCACAGAGTTCCATACTAGGCCTCCTCAGAGTCCCACAGAGTTCCATACTAGGCCTCCTCCCTTTGGAGTCCCACAGAGTTCCATACTAGGCCTCCTCCCTTTAGGAGTCCCACAGAGTTCCATACTAGGCCTCCTCAGAGTCCCACAGAGTTCCATACTAGGCCTCCTCCCTTTGGAGTCCCACAGAGTTCCATACTAGGCCTCCTCAGAGTCCCACAGAGTTCCATACTAGGCCTCCTCCCTTTAGGAGTCCCACAGAGTTCCATACTAGGCCTCCTCCCTTTAGGAGTCCCACAGAGTTCCATACTAGGCCTCCTCCCTTTAGGAGTCCCACAGAGTTCCATACTAGGCCTCCTCAGAGTCCCACAGAGTTCCATACTAGGCCTCCTCCCTTTAGGAGTCCCACAGAGTTCCATACTAGGCCTCCTCAGAGTCCCACAGAGTTCCATACTAGGCCTCCTCAGAGTCCCACAGAGTTCCATACTAGGCCTCCTCAGAGTCCCACAGAGTTCCATACTAGGCCTCCTCAGAGTCCCACAGAGTTCCATACTAGGCCTCCTCCCTTTAGGAGTCCCACAGAGTTCCATACTAGGCCTCCTCAGAGTCCCACAGAGTTCCATACTAGGCCTCCTCCCTTTTTCACGCTCCACTCCAGATGGCCGATCGCTTGCGTTGCGAGCTTGCAGATCGAAAAAAAAATCGCCAAATATGTCCGCCTCCGACACACAGGAGACACAGAGGAGACACAGAAGAGACGCTGTCTCTGAGGTGTGAACGGCACCTTGGGGTTAGATTAGAGCTATTTGGAGCAAAAGGGAACCTTTTTGTAAATAATGTTTGAATAAAGAAATAAAGAAAAAAATCACATTTTGTAGAAGTGAGTCTGTAAAGAGTTTATTGTTTGAGAGGGATGGAGGGGGGGGGGGGGGGGGGGATCAGAGTGCGTCCACCAAGGGGGAGGGGGGGGGATCAGAATGCGTCCACTAAGGGGGAGGGGGGCGGGGATCAGAGTGCGTCCACTAAGGGGGAGGGGGGGGGGATCAGAGTGCGTCCACTAAGGGGGAGGGGGGCGGGGATCAGAGTGCGTCCACTAAGGGGGAGGGGGGGGGGGGGATCAGAGTGCGTCCACTAAGGGGGAGGGGGGCGGGGATCAGAGTGCGTCCACTAAGGGGGAGGGGGGGGGGATCAGAGTGCGTCCACTAAGGGGGAGGGGGGCGGGGATCAGAGTGCGTCCACTAAGGGGGAGGGGGGGGGGATCAGAGTGCGTCCACTAAGGGGGAGGGGGGCGGGGATCAGAGTGCGTCCACTAAGGGGGAGGGGGGGGGGATCAGAGTGCGTCCACTAAGGGGGAGGGGGGCGGGGATCAGAGTGCGTCCACTAAGGGGGAGGGGGGGGGGATCAGAGTGCGTCCACTAAGGGGGAGGGGGGCGGGGATCAGAGTGCGTCCACTAAGGGGGAGGGGGGGGGGATCAGAGTGCGTCCACTAAGGGGGAGGGGGGCGGGGATCAGAATGCGTCCACTAAGGGGGAGGGGGGCGGGGATCAGAGTGCGTCCACTAAGGGGGGGGGGGGGGGATCAGAGTGCGTCCACTAAGGGGGAGGGGGGGGGGGGGATCAGAGTGCGTCCTCTAAGGGGGAGGGGGGGGGGGATCAGAGTGCGTCCACTAAAGAATCTGCATCACTGCGCAGCGTTAGCATCTACACCCGCTGGTACAGCTCTCGCCTCTCGCCTAGATTCTTAAACCTTTTTATCACTTTTATGCTTGATTTTAAAACACACTTTTTTAGATCAAGACTCTTTAATCGATCCTCTACTCATGCCGTTTGTTATTTTAACGATCCGACGTTTAGGTCACTCACATTTTGTGATCTAAAAAAAAAATAGGCGGTCGGTCGCTGTCTCGCTGACACCGCCGCTGTCTCGCTGACACCGCCGCTGTCTCGCTGACACCGCCGCTGTCACACAGCTTTGGTGGGACGTTTGTGTGGCTGTCTGTCATGCAAACACTCACCTCTACTCCGGACTGTGACGGCTGTCTCCGGCTAGAAAGGAGAATAAAGGAATTGGAGGTCCGTATCCTGCTCCTCCATAACATCCATGAGGAGAAATTCCTTGATGCTTTGCAGGCTACAGCTAAAGGCTGTGCCTCCGATATCCGGGTGTCGGAGGACTCCGTGCCTGGCTGTCAACTGGATCTGCTGACGGAGCCGCGAACCATGATTCCATTGTCCAAGGGTGTCCCCGAGGAGGAGGCATGGCCACGGCTAGGTGCCAAACCCAAGCGGCCCGACACCAACAAGGCCGATGCATGGATTCAAGTGCCCCGCACCAGGAGAAAACGTGACAGACACGCAGCTTCTCCTCCTATCCTGCTGGGAAACAGCTTCGAACCACTGGCGGCACTCCTGGATGAACAGCAGTCTTCCTCTTCCCCCAGGGCAAAGAGGACAAGGAGCTGGACCCAGGCGCTACCCAGGGACAACTCGCCTCCCCACGGCGGTGAGGTAACATCCGATCACCACAGGCGCTCCATTATGCGCGCTGATATTGTTGGGGATGTCGACCCCTCGCTACATAGCGAGGTTTTAGTCCCTGACCACCGCGGACGCACAGGTACTCATCGCGCATTGGTACATCTCGGCGACGATGATACTGTTGGGGGTGTTGATCCCTCGCCACAGAGCGAGGTGCTAGTCCCTGACCGCCGTGGACGCATTGCAAATTACGCACGGCCTGGTGCGCGCAAAACTTCAGTCCACGTCCCTGCCTTGCCACTGTCCGGTCGCTCTGTACGACCCTTACCATTACACTCCCGTTCTCCCCCACTCCCCCCTCTGTGATAGTTATTGCAGACAGTATGGCTCGTGGCCTCAATATTCCCAACGCCCTGACTTACTTATACCCGGGCGCAAACACAAAACTCATTCTGGACAGACTCCCTATTATCCTGGCCTCTATTCCACCCACCATCAGCCAACTTGTTCTGCATGTGGGAGTAAATGACCAACAGTCCATTGGAACAAAAAATAACTTTAAAAACATCCTGGATCTCCTTCTCAGCTCTGGTAAACAATGATTTATTTCTGGTCCAATCCCGCAGGGGAGAGGTGCATTTCAGCCGGTTACTGGACCTTCACTACTGGCTGCAATCGGTCTGTTCTTCCTGCGGTATAAACAGTGGCGTGCACAGATAGACACTAGGGGGTGCTAGAGCACCCCCTGCCCTTTTGGCAATGTGCCCTTTTGAAAAAAAATAAAAAAAAATAAAAAAAAAATTCTTTTAAAAAAAAAATAGCAGACCTACAAGCTCGTAGCGCGCCACTCGGTGGCGCGCTATGAGCTTGTAGATCTGCTATTTTTCAATAGCTAAAGCATAACATAATGCTAACACCAAAAGGGGTTCCCGCCCAAAATAGATTAAGGCAACCGGCCGGTTCCACGCGCTGCACAAGGTGCCCTTTTTTAACTTGAGCACCTGCCCCTCTAAATGTCTGTGCACGCCACTGGGTATAAACTATATACACAACTTTCTTTTGTTTTGGGCACGGTCGGAATTCTATGCTCGTGATGGCCTGCACCCAAGTGTATTAGGGAAAAACTCGCTATCATTTCATATACAGCGCACTCTGAGCGCTGCCACTGTGGTAAACAATGCTTCCCACGCTGCTAACTGACTGTCTGTTCCACACTCAAATACGTCCGTATCTCAACAGGTCTCTCCTGGTCTGACAGACTTTAGTCCCACGTTTGCTCACCGTCCCTATGCTGCTTCTGCCCCCTTGTGGCCGGATGGTTTTGCTGCGGAATTCCCACCCTCAACTAGAGAGGAAACGAATATTGCAAACTCTGCTTATAATCATAATCTTAGAAATACTTCCTTTGATACTTCCACCCGCCTACCAAGACAGAATGATAGGCCAAGTGGTATTAATATAAAAAATGTAATCAGTATCCACAAACATTCATCTGTGTTTTCTAAGACATCTATTACAAATGCACCTGGAATATTAACACCAGAAGCATTCTCGTCACGAAAACATGGGCTAGGACTCCTATGTCTAAATGTGAGGAGCTTTGTAGCAAATATTGACTATATAAAAACCCTGATTCTTCGATCCAAGCCGTATGTGTTTGTGGCCACTGAATCATGGCTAAAATCTCATGTCACTGACAATCAAATAGCACTAGATGGTTATAGTGTTTTTAGATGTGACAGAATACCAAAAAATAAGATGGGCGGTGGAGTAGCTATTTATATTAAATCTACAATTAGCGTAAATATCTTACTGTCATCCTCCGTTCCAAATTAATTTGAATGCCTCATTGTTCAAATAGAACTGGGCCAAACAAATGTTGTAATAGCAGGCATATATCGCCCTCCACGTGCTCCACCAAGTGCTATAGAAAAACTATCGCATATCCTTTCGGATTATGCCAATACGGAGCTCCTGGTCACCGGAGATGCAAACTCGGACTGGCTTTCCCAATCCCCCAGCACTTTTAAGGAGGTATGTGTTAACCTTAATTTAACACAATTAATTAAAGATTTTACTCGACCGAATTTAAAAAATATTGATAGATCAACCTTGATTGATGTCATTTTAACAAACAGACCACATAAATATAACTTGAGTGGGGTTTTGCCACTGGGTTTCAGCGATCATTGCCCCGTGGTATGTATTAGAGATATGAGTGGGGTTTTGCCACTGGGCTTCAGCGATCATTGCCCCGTGGTATGTATTAGAGATATGAAAGTGGGGTTTTGCCACTGGGTTTCAGCGATCATTGCCCCGTGGTATGTATTAGAGATATGAAAGTGGGGTTTTGCCACTGGGCTTCAGCGATCATTGCCCCGTGGTATGTATTAGAGATATGAAAGTGGGGTTTTGCCACTGGGTTTCAGCGATCATTGCCCCGTGGTATGTATTAGAGATATGAAAGTGGGGTTTTGCCACTGGGTTTCAGCGATCATTGCCCCGTGGTATGTATTAGAGATATGACTGGGTTTCAGCGATCATTGCCCCGTGGTATGTATTAGAGATATGACTGGGTTTCAGCGATCATTGCCCCGTGGTATGTATTAGAGATATGACTGGGTTTCAGCGATCATTGCCCCGTGGTATGTATTAGAGATATGACTGGGTTTCAGCGATCATTGCCCCGTGGTATGTATTAGAGATATGACTGGGTTTCAGCGATCATTGCCCCGTGGTATGTACTGGGCTTCAGCGATCATTGCCCCGTGGTATGTATTAGAGATATGAAAGGGGCTTCAGCGATCATTGCCCCGTGGTATGTATTAGAGATATGAAAGGGGCTTCAGCGATCATTGCCCCGTGGTATGTATTAGAGATGGGCTTCAGCGATCATTGCCCCGTGGTATGTACTGGGCTTCAGCGATCATTGCCCCGTGGTATGTACTGGGCTTCAGCGATCATTGCCCCGTGGTTTGTATTAGAGATATGAAAGTGGGGTTTTGCCACTGGGCTTCAGCGATCATTGCCCCGTGGTATGTACTGGGCTTCAGCGATCATTGCCCCGTGGTATGTACTGGGCTTCAGCGATCATTGCCCTGTGGTATGTACTGGGCTCCAGCGATCATTGCCCCGTGGTATGTACTGGGCTTCAGCGATCATTGCCCCGTGGTATGTACTGGGCTTCAGCGATCATTGCCCCGTGGTATGTACTGGGCTTCAGCGATCATTGCCCCGTGGTATGTACTGGGCTCCAGCGATCATTGCCCCGTGGTATGTACTGGGCTTCAGCGATCATTGCCCCGTGGTATGTACTGGGCTTCAGCGATCATTGCCCCGTGGTATGTACTGGGCTTCAGCGATCATTGCCCCGTGGTATGTACTGGGCCCACTGGGTTTCAGCGATCATTGCCCCGTGGTATGTATTAGAGATATGAAAGGGGCTTCAGTGATCATTGCCCCGTGGTATGTATTGGTATTGGTATTGGTATGTATTAGAGATATGAAAGCCCCCAAAACTCCAACTTGTTTTGTCACTAAAAGAAACTTTAAAAATGTTAGTGACCAAGGCTTCCTGCACGAGATCTCTCGTAGCGACCTGAGCCTTGCTGGTGTTATCCCAGATCCTGATCTTGCACTAAATCATTTAACCACTGTTTTTAATACTATCACTGATAGGCTTGCTCCTTTTAAAAGGCTAAGAATAAAAAATAGATCAAATCCCTGGTTCACAAATGTTCTATCCATGGAACTGCGAGCAAGGGATAAAGCATGGCGGGCAGCAAGGACATCTAAGAGAGAAGCAGATTGGCACGTCTTTAGACGGCTGAGAAACAAATGCTGCCTGCTTACAACGAAGGCCAAATCAGATTTTTACTGGTACAATCTGAAAATAATCCTTCAAAATTCTGGAAAATTGTAAAATCCCTAAACTCTGGTCCTATTGCATCTGCACTGCCAAAATCTCAGACCGGGTTGGATAAACACCTGATGTGGGATTTCTTTAATCAACATTTTATAACCGCTGGAAATCTTTTTGAAAGATCCGATCCCTCCCCTACAGGAGGTTTATCTGCAGCTGATTCAAGCACATCCACAGTGGAGGAAAACAGATTATTTTTCATTCAAAGAGTTTACTGTGACAGATGTTTTACTTGAGCTAACTCATATTGATGCGAACAAATCCACTGGCGAGGACAATATGGTGCCTAGTTTGCTCAAACTTGCAGCTCCACTGATTGCCCCATCTGTAACACATATTTTTAATTCATAATGCTTGTGTATTATATTTGTTGTACTGTGTGTCCATGTCATGTATGTCAAATGTAAATGTTCTTATTTGTATACAGGGCGCCATTGAAAAAGAGACCCTGGTCTCAATTGGATTCCCCTGAAATAAAGGTTACAAACAAGGTTCAAAATGAAGGATTTGGGCAGACTTAGACATTTTCTAGGCATTGATTTTAACCAGATTGGTGACTGTGTGAAAATGTCTCAAGCCAAGTATGTGGGGAAAAAATCATAGAAAGGTTTGACATGCAAGATTGCAAGCCCAGGTCAACACCTAGTGAACAAAAACAAAACTATACTGATAATACTGACATGATGACTGATGTCAGATTATACAGAGAGGCAGTCGGTAGCCTCATTTATCTGACCGTTTGTACAAGACCTGATTTGGGTTATATATTGTAAGCAAACTGTCACAATACTTTGCAGAGCCAACTGATGAGCAATGGGTTACAGTCAAACATGAGGTATCTTAAAGGTACAGTTGACAAAGAAAGTGTGAAACACTGGGTATTCAAGCGTACAGTGATGCAGACTGGACGGCTGATAACAAAGTACTACTGGTTATTGTATTGGCCTATCAGAAGTACTACTGGTTATTGTATTGGCCTATCAGAAGTACTACTGGTTATTGTATTGGCCTATCAGAGGTACTACTGGTTATTGTATTGGCCTATCAGAAGTACTACTGGTTATTGTATTGGCCTATCAGAAGTACTACTGGTTATTGTATTGGCCTATCAGAAGTACTACTGGTTATTGTATTGGCCTATCAGAGGTACTACTGGTTATTGTATTGGCCTATCAGAGGTACTACTGGTTATTGTATTGGCCTATCAGAGGTACTACTGGTTATTTTATTGGCCTATCCAAAAATGGCAGTCTGGTTTCTTGGAAAACCAAAAAGCAGCCCACTGTCGCACTGTCCACTTGTGAAGCAGAATATATGGCACTAGCTGCAACAATCCAAGAGTGTCTATATCTGAAATTGCTTTTGAAAGATCTTGACAAATATGATTATGGTACATCTATGGTTTATGAGGACAACCAGGGAACAATTGCTTTGGCAAAAAATCCTGTAAGCCGACAAAGATGTAAGCACATCGACACACAATTCCACTTTATTAGATCACATGTGTCTGATGGTAATGTTGTGTTGCATTATTGTCCATCTAATGAAAATGTAGCAGATGTTATGACTAAACCTGCTACTAAATTTAAGTTTAAGAGCAAGTGGGGGTGTTAACATATGCTCTTAAAATTGTAACTTCTATTATGTACAGAGGCAAACTATTATTGTTTTGATGCTTGTTTATGAGTAATTGAACACTGATCAGTGCCACCTGCGGTGGGCGTGTATGTGATTTGGGTGTGTTCAATAAAAAGCCTCACTTGCTGTGAGGACAGCGTCCTGTGGAGCTGTGAACCTGAGCTGTCTGTGAGGACAGCGTCCTGTGGAGCTGTGAACCTGAGCTGTCTGTGAGGACAGCGTCCTGTGGAGCTGTGAACCTGAGCTGTCTGAGGACAGCGTCCTGTGGAGCTGTGAACCTGAGCTGTCTGTGAGGACAGCGTCCTGTGGAAATGAATTAGAGCAGCAATCAAACAGCAATCGGACATCGCACACGGACCGAACATTTGTTGTGTAGGTGTGTATGAAGCCTTAGTCTCAATAATAAGTAACTGCTGTTTAATGTAGCAGAAGAGGCAATTAATTGAACACAGTTTGGCACAATGTTAACGCCCCAGATCGATTGAAATATGAATCTACTGTGCTGACTACAGCTAGCTCTGTTCCATAGACCAGAGCTAGACTACACCATGATATATTAGAGCTATGGACCAGAGCTAGACTACACCATGATATATTAGAGCTATGGACCAGAGCTAGACTACACCATGATATATTAGAGCTATGGACCAGAGCTAGACTACACCATGATATATTAGAGCTATGGACCAGAGCTAGACTACACCATGATATATTAGCGCTATGGACCAGAGCTAGACTACACCATGATATATTAGAGCTATGGACCAGAGCTAGACTACACCATGATATATTAGAGCTATGGACCAGAGCTAGACTACACCATGATATATTAGAGCTATGGACCAGAGCTAGACTACACCATGATATATTAGAGCTATGGACCAGAGCTAGACTACACCATGATATATTAGAGCTATGGACCAGAGCTAGACTACACCATGATATATTAGAGCTATGGACCAGAGCTAGACTACACCATGATATATTAGGAGTACAATAACTGCATTGTGAATAAAAAGGTAGCCATAGTGTGGTTGCAGTGTAATGCTGAAGGTTTAATCACAGGGCTATCTGCTTCATGTAATATAATTAAAGGTTTAATCACAGGGCTATCTGCTTCATGTATTATAATTAAAGGTTTAATCACAGGGCTATCTGCTTCATGTAATATAATTAAAGGTTTAATCACAGGGCTGTCTGCTTCATGTAATATAATTAAAGGTTTAATCACAGGGCTGTCTGCTGCATGTATTATAATTAAAGGTTTCATCACAGGGCTGTCTGCTTCATGTATTAAAGGTTTCATCACAGGGCTGTCTGCTTCATGTATTATAATTAAAGGTTTAATCACAGGGCTATCTGCTTCATGTATTATAATTAAAGGTTTAATCACAGGGCTGTCTGCTTCATGTATTATAATTAAAGGTGTAATCACAGGGCTATCTGCTTCATGTAATATAATTAAAGGTTTAATCACAGGGCTATCTGCTTCATGTATTATAATTAAAGGTTTAATCACAGGGCTATCTGCTTCATGTAATATAATTAAAGGTTTAATCACAGGGCTATCTGCTTCATGTATTATAATTAAAGTTTTAATCACAGGGCTGTCTGCTTCATGTATTATAATTAAAGGTTTAATCACAGGGCTGTCTGCTTCATGTATTAAAGGTTTCATCACAGGGCTGTCTGCTTCATGTATTAAAGGTTTAATCACAGGGCTATCTGCTTCATGTATTATAATTCAAAGTGCATTCTGGTATTGTGAATCAATGGATTGAGTGCTATCCTTACTTTCATGAAAGCACCAACTTCAGTGTTTACTGACTGACATATAATAACAATAATAGCACAGTGAGTGTGTTGTGTTTTTTTAATATAGCATCAACATCAGCTATATCCACTATAAACCCTGTACACATCGGCTATTTGAAACTAGCCGATCTACGAGCAATTGTCGATCAGCTATTTTCAACAAATCAGACCTTTAAACTCAAATACATTTCAAATCATTTTAAATAAAACATGGGGTCTTTTGTAGTAAGGTCTATAAGTAAACACTGATCACTGATACATAGTCCTATGAGTCATTATTAGTCGTCTGTTGGTTGCTATGCAGCATTCAGCCCCATTATACACACATGTACAGTAACAGTCTGGTTGCTATGCAGCGTTCAGCCCCATTATACACACATGTACAGTAACAGTCTGGTTGCTATGCAGCATTCAGCCCCATTATACACACATGTACAGTAACAGTCTGGTTGCTATGCAGCGTTCAGCCCCATTATACACACATGTACAGTAACAGTCTGGTTGCTATGCAGCGTTCAGCCCCATTATACACACATGTACAGTAACAGTCTGGTTGCTATGCAGCGTTCAGCCCCATTATACACACATGTACAGTAACAGTCTGGTTGCTATGCAGCGTTCAGCCCCATTATACACACATGTACAGTAACAGTCTGGTTGCTATGCAGCATTCAGCCCCATTATACACACATGTACAGTAACAGTCTGGTTGCTATGCAGCATTCAGCCCCATTATACACACATGTACAGTAACAGTCTGGTTGCTATGCGTTCAGCCCCATTATACACACATGTACAGTAACAGTCTGGTTGCTATGCAGCATTCATCCCCATTATACACACATGTACAGTAACAGTCTGGTTGCTATGCAGCGTTCAGCCCCATTATACACACATGTACAGTAACAGTCTGGTTGCTATGCAGCATTCAGCCCCATTATACACACATGTACAGTAACAGTCTGGTTGCTATGCAGCATTCAGCCCCATTATACACACATGTACAGTAACAGTCTGGTTGCTATGCAGCGTTCAGCCCCATTATACACACATGTACAGTAACAGTCTGGTTGCTATGCAGCATTCAGCTCCATTATACACACATGTACAGTAACAGCCTGGTTGCTATGCAGCGTTCAGCCCCATTATACACACATGTACAGTAACAGTCAGCCCAGTACAGTATTTACAAATCCCTGATTGATCTAAAAACTAATCCACTATATTCACCAAGACAGTAAAGCATCAAAACGTTTCCTTTGGAATGTCAGAAAGCGATCTATATGTGCAAAATAAAAAATAAATCAGCCAATTTATAGACAATGTTACACTGTGTCTTTAGTGGCGTTTCTGTGGCGAAGAAAAGATATTCCACCTGTCAGTGCTGCTGCTGCTCGGGTCCTAATATATTTCACCTGTCAGTGCTGCTGCTGCTCGGGTCCTAATATATTTCACCTGTCAGTGCTGCTGCTGCTGCTGCTGCTGCTGCTGCTGCTGCTGCTGCTGCTGCTGCGTCTTAATTGAATGTATGTGGAGTAAACACTGGGGCATGAATATAAATCCAGGTCTTAATGTCGTCCAAAAAAATATAAAACGCCAAAAAACGCGAGATATACATAGTCAGCTATAGTCATTGGCTTGGTTTGATTTTTCGCTGTGATAAAGGAACTAAAAGGTGATGAAGAAGGACAGCAGAGGAAAAACACAAAAGTCAGTTGGCAGTGAAAATCAGAATAGCGCCACAGCGCGTTGAGAAATATCATTACCTCCGTAGTGGTTCATCAGCACTAGGGCCGTTGAGCTAAAGAATCTGCCAGAATGTTCCATTCAGAGTTAAATTAACCTTGATTTTTACAATATAAATTGTGGGTCCCAGAGATAGAAATGCCATTAAATGGGGGCTCCGTGGACCGTGGACTATCCGTGTCAAACTAGCCCTAACCGTAACCTCACAAAAACAAGTAATCCGTGTTTGTTGGAAAAACATCAGAGGGGTTTGAACCCATGAAGTTATGAAGCTTGGATTCAAAGTCGGGTGTCTAGACCACTAGACCACTGGGTACACTGCAAGGATGGGGATCACTTTCTGTATTGACTATTTAATCCATGACGTAACCCGCTCTTCCATAGCCCCCTCTGGGTCTTACTCAAGGAAGCTTCCACGTCATATATTTTCTTTGTCATAGACACTTGTACAGTTAGATTAATAATTCTACTCGGGTTGGAAGCATTAAGACCCATGTTATCCATCAATAGCTTCCTTTCTGAAAAATAACGTCATTGTAAAAAGATTCACGGTTGCTGTTTACAATGAGAAGCGGACGGGAGCTGGTGCGGACTAGGACCCGGATGTAACGTAGTAGGACTACAAATGACTACACACACTCGCGGGAAAAAATCGTGGGCGGAGCCTCACACCGGAAGGAAGTGGATCCCCCCTCAAATAAGGCACAGACGCGGGTTTGATCAGTTTGTTGAAAGTGCCACGTCACCCATCGTGCTCTTCGTCTGCAGGTAAATAATTAATGTTACTTTAATAGTTAACTGTTTTTGTTGTTGTTACTTGTTATGTTGTTTATATATACTATTTTTCTACACAAATGTTAAACCCTGTGTAGTGGAGTGGTTAGAGTCCCCGCTTTGTAAACACGAGGGCTCGAGTTCTCGCCCCTCGTCTTTTTCCTTTTTACCAACCAAACAAACGAAGTACATTTCACATCTGGTCAAAAGCTCCATTCTATTCAGCATTTGAGCCACGGACCACCCATTTGACTCTCACAATGGTGGTCAGTGGCTCAAATGGGTATGATGTTTGTATTGTGGCAGCGGTGGATAGCGGCGCGGTCTAGATACCGGAAGGTTCCCAGTTCGAATCAGCCGTCCGACACGTTAAAATTACCACCGCTGAAATGCCCTTGAACAAGGCATCAACCACTACGATGAAATGTGTTCTATGAGCAGGGCCTGGCTGGAAACAAGTTCTTGAGCTTAGCCCAGATACCCTGGGTAAATATAGATTTCATTTCATTTCATTTGGTTGGGAAAAAGACTTATGCCGCGACTGGGGCTTGAACTCGGGCCCTGTGTTTGCTAGGAACCAACTCTAACCATTCGACTATAGGAACATGGTTCATTGGGGCAGTAGTATAAATAACATAAGTAACATCACAATTAGAGAACGTAGAATAATTTGTGTGTAATCTGCCGAATTAGTTTATTTATGTTAATGTACCTGATTTGTTAGTCTCGGCCGGCTGTTTAGTGCTATAGTGTGTGTGTTCAGTAACAGTGTTAAACAGCTCTATAGTGTGACAGTAATCATTGCTATAGTGTGTGTTCAGTAATAGTGTTAAATAGCTCTATAGTGTGACAGTAATCATTGCTATAGTGTGTGTTCAGTAATAGTGTTAAATAGCTCTATAGTGTGACCGTAATCATTGCATCAGGAACGCAGTCAGGATACAGATTAAACAAGTGGAATTGTAATGTAACAGACTGAGAACTGGAACATTAAGCTCATAAATAGCTACTTGCTCCTGATTGGCTGAAGTTTTGTCACCTACCTGATTTTTTTAACCCTTTACTATTTATTAAAGAGCTGGAGAGACAGGAATATTCCTGTTACTGAACACACACTCTATAGCAATGATTACTGTCACAATATAGAGCTGTTTAACACTGTTACTGAACACACACACACTATAGCAATGATTACTGTCACAATATAGAGCTGTTTAACACTGTTACTGAACACACTCTATAGCAATGATTACTGTCACAATATAGAGCTGTTTAACACTGTTACTGAACACACACACTATAGCAATGATTACTGCACAATATAGAGCTATTTAACACTGTTACTGAACACACTCTATAGCAATGATTACTGTCACAATATGGAACTATTTAACACTGTTACTGAACACACTCTATAGCAATCATTACTGCACAATATAGAACTATTTAACACTATTACTGAACACACACTATAGCAATTATTACTGTCACAACAACTTTGTAATGCTACTGATGTTTGTGTGCAACATTTGAGCTGACAGGCCTTTTTTATGTCAATCAATCAAGTCACCTTAATTCAAGTGATAGATTATATACAGGGGCATGCCATGTGGTCTACCTGCACAGCCTTTGTGATCTACTGGTAGATCACGATGTACCTTTTGGGCACCCCTGCAATACAGGACTCCTGTCCAGAATTGTTTTATTAAATATAGAGGGTTTAAGTCGTTCTGAATTTACGTGTGTTTATTTTTCTGTCTTTCTTTCTTAGGACGGAGATCAAGGTAGACACCGTTGGAAGGCTCTAGCCAGCAGCCCGCTCAGTCAGCCAACTCAGCCAGCCAGCCCCGCCAGTCAGCCAGTGTAGAAAGTCAGGCTGCCAAGCCAGTGCACTTCAGCCATTGCAGCCATGGGTTAGGGTTAGTCAGCTCAGCCTGGCCCGGTCTGCTCCGCCCTGCCTTGCAGCAACAGAATCAGCCGGCCTGGCAAGCCAGCCAGCTCAGAATGCGAGCTCAGCAAGTCAGCGCAGCGAAAATCTTTACAAGCCCAGACACAGGATGCCCAGCAGACAGCCAGGGTCTCCTACCTGACAGCCAACAGTCAGCCAGACCAGACCCGCATTTGCAGCAAGCCAGGCTCTCAGCCCTAACAGTGCAGTGCCTTTGATTAGTCATCCAAGCCAAAGGGTAGGGTTTGACTGCCCGGGCCCAGTGCAGTGCCCTTGATTAGTCATCCAAGCCAAAGGGTAGGGTTTGACTGCCCGGGCCTCCTGCCAGCTGCCAATGCTTTCCTGCGACCCTTCTTGCTTGCCGAGGTCTGCCACAAACTGTCTGTCCTGTCCTGGCCTGAAACTGTTTTTTTCTGAGTCTGGGCTTGCAAAAATGTGCGCTGCGCTGGTGTGCTGAGCTCGCATTCTGAGCTCGCATTCTGAGCTGGCTGGCTTGCCAGTCCGGCTGATTCTGTTGCTGCAAGGCAGGGCGGGGCTGACCGGGCCAGCCAGACAGAGAGCCAAGCCTCGAGAGAGGCCTGGCTGAGCTGACTAACCCTAACCTTTGGCTGCCTCGGCCGGCCTACCTGCATGCCTGCCTCGGCCTGCTTGCTTGCTTGCCTGCATGCTTGCCTGTCTCTGCCTGCCTGCCTGCCTGCCTGCCTGCCTGCCTGCCTGCCTGCCTGCCGGCAACTTGAATGAGGTGTGTAAACACTTATTTTACGGGTGTGGGTGTTGACCGTGGCTTTTGTGTTCTCCAGTTGTTTCTTGAAGGAGAGTGTTCTGTCCAGTGTAACTCCAAGTTATATGGGGTGGGTATGGTTAGGTTTTTGACCATCCCAAGTGACGCTCAGTTCTTTTTTCGCGTCTCGGTTCCTCAGGTGGAAGCTGCATAGTCTGGTTTTTGATGGGTGACTCAATCTTCTGGAAGTCTGCTTGTTGGGTGGTAATGCAGAGGTCGTCGGTGTAGATGAAACGCTGGCATTCTGTGGGTAGTGGCTGGTCGTTTGTGTAGATATTGAAAAGGAGGGGGGCGAGCACGCTACCTTGTGGGAGGCCGTTCTTTTGGGATTTCCATTTACTCCTCTGTTCATTTAACTGGAGAAAGAAGCGCCTGTTGTTGAGGAGGCTTTTGATGACTTGACACAGGTCCAGGTCACCAGTCATGTCCAGTAGTTTCCTGACCATTGTGCGGTGTTGGACAGTGTTGTAGGCAGCAGAGAGATCTATGAATGCTGCTCCAGTTATTTGTTTTCCCTCAAACCCATCCTCAATGTGTTGGGTGAGGTTAAGCTCTGTCCAGCACAGGAGCGGCTGGGACGGAAACCAGCTTGGTCTTTAGTCAGCTTGGTGTCTATGAGTGGCATGAGGCGTTGGAGTAGCAGCCTCTCATAGAGCTTGTAGGTGATGCAGAGGTGGGAAATGGGTCGGTAGCTCTTTGGGGATGATGGGTCTTTGCCATGTTTGGGGATTGCAACCACTTTGGCCTTTCTCCAGACAGAAGGGATGGTTTTCTGTGCCATGCATGTGTTCAGCATCCCCAGGAGCCAGGTCTTTGCGTTCTGTGCTGTATCATTCTGCCATTATGTCATCAATCCCTGGTACTTTTCCAGATTTCAACTTTCCCATTGAAGTTTCGAGTTCTTCTAGGTCGAAGGTTTTGGTTTGAGGGCTGGCTGACTGTGGTTGGTCTGATACCACTGTGTGATGGTGTTCTCCTGTGGGTCGGCAGCGGTGTTTGTTACGACTTTTGGAGAGACAGAGTTTGCTGTGACCATTGTGATTATGGGTGGTGTGGTCTTTGCCAAGAAGGCGGATTGTGGCCCATGCCTTCCTGCTGTTTATTGTCATGTTGGTGTTCTCTATCATTTCCTTCCAGACTTTCCTCCGTTCATCCCCAACTTCACTGTCTATCTCCTGTGTTCTCCATTCATCTTGAGCGATACACAAGATGTGCGGGGGGGACCGCATAAAGGCACGTTTTGATTGATTGATTGAAGAATTTATTAACAGTTTGCAGAATTACAGTACATTTCAAGCACAAACTCAATACAAAGGCTGTTAACTGTGAGTGGACGACCCAATTAAGCATTACACTTGTTTCCAATAGGGTCCACCATGTTCAAATCATCAAAACATTTAGAGACGTACAAATAGACACTTCTATAGACGGAACAGGAATTCATCATAAAGGAGGTAAAAAGGGAAAAGAAACATATACAGTGAGGGGAAAAAAAGGGGTGGGCGGTGGGGGGGGGGGTTCACGTTCAGCTCCGTTAATTTGTTTGTTTTCCTCGGAGGAGCTGCGTTGGGTCCCCAAGTCGTCTCCGTGGCCGTACCTTGAGTTGGCTGTGTGGCCGTGACCGTCTCTTGTGTTGTCCTTGCGTTGGGTCCCCAAGTCGGCTCAGTGGCCATACCTTGAGTTGGCTGTGTGGCCGCGACCGTCTCTTGTGTTGTCCTTGCGTTCGTGTTTGAGGGATTCCGATTTTACAGGGGCCAGTTTCGAATTGCAGCCGTCCGTAGGTGCCCTTTGAGAGCGGTTTTGAAAGAGTCAAGGGATTTGCATGTCTTAATGACAGTTGGTAGGGCGTTCCACATTTTGGTGGCATAGGAGCGAAAATAATTTAGTCCCTTGTTTGTGCCGAATCTGGGTTGGACATGGTTCGTTGCACTCCCTCTGGTGTTGTGGGTGTGGACTTCGTTAACATTAAGGAAGACAGGATCTAGACAGGTACATGGGTATCTTGGTGGTGTATCGAATCTTTTGGACCAGACCCATTGCAAGATGCTGTACTCTGTCGTCGACCCTAAGCCATTCCAGCCTGTCGAAGTGGGCAGGGGTGAGGTGGGTTCGGGGGGCTAGGTCAAGTAGGAGCCTGACCAGTTTGTTTTGGGAAGTCTGGAGCCTGGTTTTAAGGGCCTTTGAGGTGCTGTGGTACCATGCATGCATAGTCAAAGAAACCCTGTACAAGGGCTCCTGTTAAGGTCTTCAAGGTGTTTTTGTTGACCAGTGAGGAGATCCTGTAAAGGAATCTTGTTCTATGGTTGACCTTTTTGATTACGTTGGTGGCCATTTTATCACCGGAAAGATTAGCCTCCAGGATGGAACCTAGGTAGGTGATTTCATCTTTACGTGTGATAACATTGTCACCCACTTTAACCAAGAAGCCATTTGCCTTGCTGAGATTACTATTAGAGCCAAAGAGAATGGATTCAGTTTTTCCCAGGTGTAAAGATAGTTTGTTATCAGCGAGCCAGGTGCAGATTCTACCGAGTTCAGAGCTGAGGGCATTTTCAACCTGCAGTTTGTCCCTGTCCGAGACCAGCAGTGCTGAGTCATCTGCAAACAGGAACAAGTTGCAGTCACAAGCTGAAGTCATGTCGTTTACATATAATAGGAACAGTAGAGGCCCTAGTATGCTTCCTTGTGGAACGCCACAGCTCACTGGGAGGGGGGGGGACAGTGTCCCCCCCCCCCATCCAGCTCACTGATGTGCTATCGAAACCAATTGCTTTTAGCTTGTTAACCAGTATGGAGTGGTTCACGGTGTCAAAAGCCTTTTGGAGGTCCAGCATGACCATGCCGCAGTATTTGCCAGCGTCCACCTCTTGTTTGATGTGGTCGCTCAAATAGAGAAGGCATGTGTCAGTGGAGTGGGATGTTCTGAAGCCAGATTGGAACTCGTACAATAATTTATTAGTGGCAAGATACTTTTCAACCTGTTCATAGACTATTTTTTCCATCACTTTCGAGATGGAACTAAGAATAGAAATAGGGCGGTAGTTGCCGGGGTCTAATTTACTCCCTTTCTTGTGCAAGGGGGTTACTTTGGCCAGTTTGAAATCTTGGGGGACCTGTCCCTGTTTGATGGAGAGGTTTACTATGTGGGTGATGATTGGAGCTATAGAGATGGCTGAGTCTCTGAGAAATTTGGAGGGAATGTTGTCATGGCCTGTGGCCTTGTGGGGTTGGAGGGCACTCAGTTTCTTAATTACCATCAATCAGTTGTTACCATAACTAGTTTAAAATCGTCTTTACAAACACCTAGGTTTCTGTAGAAGGTTGTAATGTGCTCTACACCAAAGAGCCCAGAGTGGGAGGGCAGTTTGTTAACGAGAGTTGTTGCTATGTTTGTAAAGAAGATATTCAAGTAGTTGGCCACATCAAGGTTGTCAGTGATGAGAGTGTTGTCCGATTTGATGTTTATGTTTGAAAACCTGGTTTTTAGTTTCTGACCATAGCCTAGTTGATTGTTTAGTAGCTTCCAGAGCTCATGAGGATTGTTTTTGTTTTCCTGTGCTTTATCATTGATGAAGTTACTTTTAGCTGATTTGGTCATGGCAGTTACACTGTTTCTTAGCTTGATTCGTTGGGTATTTAGGTTGTTCAAACGAGCTTGGCGAACACTGTCGAAGCGCTTGGCTAGCTTTGACTTGCATTTTAGAAATTCAGAGCATTTTTTGTCTCTGGCTTTCATTGCAGCCAGTATGTCCGAATTCATCCATGGTTCCGAGCGGGTTTTGCCCCTGGTGGTTCTCAAAGGAGCCATGTTGTTCAGTACTGATGTATATTTGGTTTTGAAGCCAAGCCAAGCTTCTTCGACAAGTGTGCTTTTAAGCTCATCGGACCAATCCAGACTCTCCAATATTTGGTTAAAGACCTCACTAGAGTAGGTTTTGAGGTCCCTTGATATGACTGTTTTGTGGCAGCCGGTCTTACGTTTTTGTATTTTGCGGGTACAGAATATCATAAAATGATCACTAAGCCTCCCTCTAACTTCCTGGTTGGCAGCTGCATGTGTATGGTGTTTGGTCTCCTGACCTTCTCCTGCTTGTTTTGTCTATAATTCAATTTTATAGACTTTTTTGTCTTTATATCCAAGTGCTGCTCTTCATTCTGGTGATAATCTAAGCTGACATGCAACCAAATGTTCTGGATGATTTTTACTTTTCATGATATTTGATGAATCTGTGCTTCCTCGGCCTACTACCTTTGCTGTGCTTGGAACAGCAGCTAGCAGCAGCTAGCATCACCAGGCTGGTCCCCAGCACCAGCTAGCAGCTCCAGGCTGGGCTACCACCACCAGCAGCAGCAAGCAGCCTCAGACTGGGCTACCTCCACCAGCAGCAGCAGCTAGCGTCCCCTGACTGGGCTACCACCACCAGCAGCAGCAGCAAGCAGCCCCAGGCTGGGCTACCACCACCACCAGCAGCAGCAGCTAGCAGCCCCAGACTGGGCTACCTCCACCAGCAGCAGCAGCTAGTGTCCCCTGACTGGGCTACCACCATCAGTAGCAGCAGCTAGCAGCCCCTGACTGGGTTACCACCTTCAGCAGCAGCAGCTAGCAGCCCCTGACTGGGCTACCACCATCCACCAGCAGCTAGCTAGCAGCCCCTGACTGGGCTACCACCACCAGCAGCAGCAGCAAGCAGCCCCAGGCTGGGCTACCACCACCACCAGCAGCAGCAGCTAGCAGCCCCAGACTGGGCTACCTCCACCAGCAGCAGCAGCTAGTGTCCCCTGACTGGGCTACCACCATCAGTAGCAGCAGCTAGCAGCCCCTGACTGGGCTACCACCTTCAGCAGCAGCAGCTAGCAGCCCCTGACTGGGCTACCACCATCCACCAGCAGCTAGCTAGCAGCCCCAGGCTCCAGGTCAGTGTCGGTGAAATGGCCAAGACAAGAAGTGATGATGCTATTACCAAATCAATGGTTTATGAATTACTCGATCAACAGAAGTCTTATTTTAAAGACTTAATGGATCTGCAAGAAAAGAGCTTTAAGGCATGTCTACAAGTTCTTGTGGACTCCACAGTCTCTCGTGTTGATAACTTGGTGAGGGAAGTGGCCAACATGTCTAGGAATGTTGATGATTTAAAAGCTAGCCTCCAGTTTTCTCAGGCTGAGCTTGATGGCCTAAAAATCAGTAATGCAAAATGCATGGAGGATGAGAAAACCATATCTGAAAGGCTGTCGGCCTCTCTTACCTCCACAAATGATGTGTCAGCAAAGCTGGATTACCTGGAAAACCAATCTAGGAGAAGCAATGTAATAATTGACGGCATTCCTGATGTGAAATCAGAATCTTGGACTGACGCTGAGACCAAAGTAAAAAATCTGTTTTCCACCCACCTTGAAATTGACCCTAAACTCATCGAAATTGAGAGAGCTCATCGTGTCGGCAAATATGATCCTACAGGACGCCCAAGATCAATAGTGGCAAAGCTCCTCAGATTCAAGGACAAGGAAGAAATCTTCAAACGTGCTAAGAATCTGAAGGGCACAAACTTTTATATCAACGAAGACTACTCTGAAAGCGTCAGGCAAAAACGAAAGGATTTGTTGCCACAAATGAAGGCTGAACGTCAGAAAGGAAACTATGCCTATTTGAAGTTTGATAAGTTGATTGTTCATCCCCCTCGCGAAACTTAGATCCATGCTATTGCTTGTTGATTTTTAAATTTTTAACAGTCTTTCTTATTTGTTTTTTCTTTTTCTTTTATCATGACTGACCATATTTATATGCCTTTACAACCCATATCTAGTCTACCAGCATTTAATCCTTTTGATTTATGTATTGATAAGGATAGCATCTATGATGAGTTCTTTAATCCTGATTCAAATCATGTTGACCTAAAAAATGTTAAATTATCTTGTGAATATTACACTGATGATCAGTTTAGTAATTCTGCTCAAGTAAAAGCGCCAAGTACATTTTCTTTTTTCCACCTAAATATTCGTAGTATACCTCAACATTATGATCAATTAACTGATTACCTATCTATCCTAAATTTCTCATTTTCAGTAATGGCCTTTTCAGAAACATGGCTTCACGATAATATTACATGTCTCTATCCTTTGGAAAATTATAATGCTATTCATTCCTGTAGAAACACCACACCACACCAGGTGGTGGTGTTTCCCTCTATGTTTCAGACCAGTTTAATTTCAAGGAAAAAAAGGAGCTAAACCAGTATTTTGATAAGACCTCAGTGGAAGCTGTGTTTGTGGAAATTCCATCATGCTTACCCTTTGATGGGGAAAGCTTCATAATTGGGTGCATTTACAGACCACCTGAGTCAGATCTTGCCATTTTTAATGATGCCCTTTATCACACGCTTGAAATGATTTCTAAAGAGCGGAAAAAGTGTGTATTATTAGGAGACTTTAATGTAAACCTTCTCAACAGTAAACAGTCAGCTACTGTAGATTTTCTTAATGTTCTTTATTCTACTTATTTTTATCCTTCAATTCTCAGACCCTCCAGAATAACTACTTCATCAGCCACACTTATTGATAATATTTTAATTAACTTTTTGAACCTTGAAATTACTTCTGGCCTCTTGTTAAATGATATTTCAGATCATCTCCCAGTTTTCCAATTAATTCATATTGATGATAATGCACTTAGTAATAACTTGGTACAAGAGGAAATTAAATATCATAAATATTCCAAAAGGAATGTAGAATTCTTCATATCTTCTATAAAGTGTGTTTCATGGGATGGTGTTTTAGGGCTGCAAGATGTGGAGAAAGCTTACCAGTTGTTCTTAATGCTTTTTAATCCTGTCTTTGAGAAATGCTTCCCAATGATAACTTCTACAAAAGAGAAAAAAGCTCCTAAAGCAAACCTTTGGTTCACCACAGAATTAAGAAAACATTCTCTTCTAAAAAAGAAACTATATAAAAAATCTATCCAAAGTCCCACGCCTCTTAATGTGGACACTTATAAGAAATGCAAAAATGCTTTCACTCAATCTGTAAGGAATGCAAAAAAGAAATATTTCTCAGACAAATTCATCCATGCATCTAATGACACTAAGTCCACGTGGAGTGTCATTAATCAATTGTTACAACGCAAAAAACAACAATTAATTGTTCCAGTTGAGGTACTAGGAAATGAAGGTTCTCCTCTCAATCAGGGAGAGATTGCAAATGGTTTAAATGATTTCTTTGTCAATATTGGCCTCTCGCTGGCAGCAAACATAAATGATTCTGATGAAATACCAGCTAGTCTGATTAAGGGTCAGTTTTCTCCACTCTGCAGTTTTGAGCCCCCCAGTATTGCTGAAGTGAGAAGCATTGTCTTAAACTTAAAGAATTCTGCTGAAGGGCATGATGGGTTCAGAAGTAGTTTCATCAAAGAAATAATTGATTTTATTATTCAACCTTTAACTCATATTTTTGGTTTATCTTTACAATCTGGTGTCGTTCCGCATGAACTCAAAATAGCAAAAGTTGTGCCGCTACACAAATCAGGAGATTCAAATAATTTTAGCAATTATCGTCCTATATCAATTCTTCCCTGCTTTTCAAAGATTTTGGAAAAACTTATCTATTCCAGAATTTCAGCTCACTTACTTCAGAACAACATCCTCTATTGCCACCAATATGGATTTCGCAAGAAATACTCAACTGAACAAGCTCTGTTACAGCTTGCTAACAATATCTCTTCTGCTCTAGAAGATGAGAAATTTGTTCTTGGGGTTTTCTTGGATTTAACCAAAGCTTTCGATACTGTAAATCATAAAATTCTTGTTTCTAAACTTAATAGATATGGCCTTCAGGATGTTGCTCTCAAGTGGTTTTCTAATTATCTAGAAGACAGAGAGAGACCAATATGTATGTATCAATGGTTGCATATCTGCAAAGTTGAAAATCTCAGTCGGGGTGCCACAGGGCTCCATACTTGGTCCTTTATTATTTTTGATTTATATTAATGATTTAACCATGAACTGCAATAAGTTTCTTCCTATTTTATTTGCAGATGATACCAATCTCATTGCCTCACACAGGGATTTAAATACTCTCGTTAAATATGTTAATGATGAATTGTTGGATGTTTTCAAATGGTTTCAATTGAATAAGCTTACTCTCAATATAAAAAAATGCAACTTCATGATTTTTAGCAATATTAACAAAACATTTCCCAAAGAAAAACCTAAAATTGTAATCAATGGCTCTGAAATTTACCAGGTTCCACATACTAAATTCTTGGGTGTCATTATAGACGAACATTTAAATTGGAAACAACATATTGATTCTGTATGTATGAAGTCTATGAAGATGCTTGGTATATTGAGAAAAATCTGCCCTTTTGTTCTTCCTTCATGTCACTTAACACTCTATTATAGCTTAATTTTCCCTCATATTAATTACTGTAATATTGTCTGGGCTGCTACATATTCAACACATCTCTCTAAATTACTGATCATTCAAAAAAGGTTTCTGAGAATGATTTCACATTCAAATCGGTATGAGCCGTCTGCCCCGCTCTTTATCAAATATTCACTATTACCCATTGACAAAGTAAACGTTTTTCAGACCTGTTTATTTATGTTTAAATTCAAAAAATGCATACAAGACATTCCCTCTTCTTTTCACAATTTTTTCCGTGTTACTTCTGACATTCACTCCTACCCCACAAGGCAAAGAGATGATTTTGAATTACCTTTTTGTCGTACTTCCAAACATCAATCTTTCATCAAATTTAGAGGCCCTCATCTATGGAATTCCCTAGATGCTTCACTTAAATCCTCATTATCCTTGTCAATATTCAAAAAACATCTAAAGAAATATCTTATGTCTTCCTCTCTGTAGATTACATGATTTACTTTTATGTGTTATATTTTCTTTTGTATGTTTGTTTGTTTTGTTTATTTCCCTTTTTGTGCAGTCTGTTGTTTTTTATTTCTTTATTGCACATCTGCCCCCCTTTTCCAAACCTGTTTAGACTTTTGTATTGTTCTTAATTGAACTTTTAATCTGTTTTAAATCAATTGACCTCATACAGGAAAGGATTCCAAATAAGCCAGCTGGCTTCTTCCTTTCCTTGCATTGTATTTTTGTTTTTTGATATGTATGTCTATCTTTTGTACTACATGCTAAATAAATAAACCTAAACCTAAACCTAAACCTAAAAGCCCACATACAATAACCCCTTTCTTGGAGATTCTGGATTTGTCCGAGGACAGAATGAGATCAATGACAGTTTGAGTAGAATCACACACTCTAGTGGGTTGGGTAATTAGCTGACTGACACTATGTAGATCACAGAACTTACTGAATGACTTAAACACAGGTGCTTCCTTACGTTGCATGTCTGTATTGTAGTCGCCAATCAGGATTTTCTCTACACATTCCTCCTCAGCTAAGCACCCCTCAAGTATATCATAGAACCCATGTTGGTCAGGCGGTCTGTAGACGGTGCCCACTAATACCGATTTAGCCTTTTTGAAAATTAATTCAACCCACACAGTTTAAATTTCATCATGCTGTAAGTCAGTACGAGTAACATATTCAGTGTCTTTGTGAATATACATACACACACCACCACCATGCCTGTTTCTGTCGTTTCTGATCAAAGAATAGTTCTCTATTTCAACTTCTGGGTCTTTGGTTGACTCATCAAGTTTAGTTTCAGAGAAGCTAATGATGTTCGCCTTACCGCATTGAAACATATGCCTGATTTCAGCCATTTTGGGTCCAAGGCTGTTGACGTTCAGGTGAAAAATATGTAGTCCGTTGGCTCTGACTATGGTGCTTATTTCCTCCGTGGTGAAGTAGGAGAGCGGAGGGCCATTGTTGATGTCTGTAGTAGCCGCGGGTTGCCGTGGGGGGAGGGTGGGGGGTGCGTGGGGGTTGTCGTGGGGTGGCGGGAGTGGGGGATGGGGTCCCTCGTCCAGGTTTGTTGTGGGCTCTGGTGGGGTTGATTGAGCCATGGTGTCGACTGGAAAAATAGCAGGTAAAGTATCACGGTGTGGCCGATTGGGTCCGTCTCCAGCCGCGTTGTCCCCCGTGGTTGGATGTGGAGACTCGTCACGCCTGTAGATGGTGGTGTTGACCGTGTCTTGTGCCTCGACTGCCGCCGACGTTAGATCACTCCTCCGCATCCTGCTGTTGCCTGGGGCGCGCTCGGCTCTTGCGAATATAATATCCACAACCGGGACGTCAGCGTGTATATTCAGCATGGGTGTGCAGGTTGGCTGGTGAGGAAGGATGCCAGCGGAGTTGTTGTTGTTGGTCATCGCCTGGCTGGTCGACATTGGTGTTGTTGTGTCGACGGCGATTCCATTGTTCTCCACCGTTACCTGTCCACTCCGGAGCAGTCTTGTCATTTGTCGTGTGTTCACGCGACCAGGGTTACTTTCGATGTCGCCAGACAGTAACAAAATAATGAGACAGAAAGATCTCTTCACTTTGCTAAGCTGGAGCTTGTTTCTTCGGGCTAATAAGGACTGAATAGCTTCTATGCCGTGTCCAGGACGCTTACCATTGTTCACGTTGTTTTCGTCACTGACCAGGTAAAAGTCGCTGTGAGAATCAGGTTGAAAATCCCCTTTTACAGTTTCGTTTTTCTCCATTTCACCTCGATGTAATCCCCTTGGGATATTAAGATAGGAATCCGTACACCATAGGAGGAGAAAGAGAAAATGTGGAAAAATCCGTGACTTTGAGTCAGAAGACGCGCACGAGCGAGAGAAAACACGTCTTGCCATGGTGAAAGCGGAAGGTAAAAGATAATATACAGTGATCGTGATCGGCTCCAGCTTGAGCAGGCATACTCTGCTGTAGAGAAAGACAGGGCCATCCATGGCAGTTGCACGGATTGTTTGTGGGTCTGCGCCCCACTTGGAGTTCACTAGTTTTCACAGGATGTTATTGTGGGTGTTGACCTTGGCTTTTGTGTTCTCCAGGTGTTTTTTGAAGGAGAGTGTCCTGTCCAATGTAACTCCAAGTTACATGGGGTCATTGGGGTGGGTATGGTTGGAGAGTTTGTGACCATCCCAAGTGACGCTCAGTTCTTTTTTCGCGTCTCGGTTCCTCAGGTGGAAGCTGCATAGTTGGGTTTTTGATGGGTTGGGTTTCAGGTGGTTGTATTGTAGTAGCTTGACATTTCTTGGAGGGCACTTTCAAGGACAGACTCAATCTTCTGGAAGTCTGCTTGTTGGGTGGTGCGGGGGGGAGGTGCCTTTCACACAATGTGACTACCAGACCACAGACACATTCTGAATGTGAACTACAGCGCTTAAAGCGACCAGAGTACCGTCCTGTCCTCCTATCTTTATACCAGAGTACCGTCCTGTCCTATCTTTTCAATGCAACATTGATATTCTCTTCAGGAACACAATTCTTACCTCGCTCTTATAACAACATTTGTTATCGTACCAATACCACGATCGCACAGGGCGTACCTCAATGTCTCAGGACACTCACAGTGAAAACAAAAATTGCGTTTGACTTGTACTTTTTCTGCTGTACTTAAAGCGTGCACGCACACACACATGCACACGCACAGACGGCGTGCACGCACATGCTAACCAAATGTAACTCTGAGAGTGTAAACATGTAACCAAATGGACCCTTACAGGTCTGTAACTCAGAGTGTACAGATGAAACAAAATGGGAAGGTCCAACACTGGTTATCGAAGCATGCACACACGCACACACACATACACGCGCACACGCACGCACACGCACGTGTAACCAAATGGACCCTTACAGGTCCAACACTGTTTTTTTGTTAATCATCGAATGAAATGTGTGAGGTCGGCCAGAGAAAGTTAAAAAAAATCATAGCAAATACCGGTAATTCAATTTTTTTAGTTTTGTCCTATGTTTTTCTTCTTTATATATTACTTTACTGTTGAAATGTACATTTTACATTTTAACTAATGGACCTGTACATGACAACAACACAAAAACTAAGGCACTGGTGTCGTACTTCTGGTTTACCGGAACGGGGTTCAACTCCCTGCAGTGCCCTGCTCAATGTGTTGTATTTACGTGGTTCAACTCCCTGCAGTGCCCTGCTCAATGTGTTGTATTTACATGGTTCAACTCCCTGCAGTGCTCTGCTCAATGTGTTGTATTTACATGGTTCAACTCCCTGCGGTGCCCTGCTCAATGTGTTGTATTTACATGGTTCAACTCCCTGCAGTGCCCTGCTCAATGTGTTGTATTTACATGGTTCAACTCCCTGCAGTGCTCTGCTCAATGTGTTGTATTTACATGGTTCAACTCCCTGCAGTGCTCTGCTCAATGTGTTGTATTTACATGGTTCAACTCCCTGCAGTGCCCTGCTCAATGTGTTGTATTTACATGGTTCAACTCCCTGCAGTGCCCTGCTCAATGTGTTGTATTTACATGGTTCAACTCCCTGCAGTGCCCTGCTCAATGTGTTGTATTTACATGGTTCAACTCCCTGCAGTGCTCTGCTCAATGTGTTTTACATGGTTCAACTCCCTGCAGTGCTCTGCTCAGTGTGTTGTATTTACATGGTTCAACTCCCTGCAGTGCCCTGCTCAATGTGTTGTATTTACATGGTTCAACTCCCTGCAGTGCCCTGCTCAATGTGTTGTATTTACATGGTTCAACTCCCTGCAGTGCCCTGCTCAATGTGTTGTATTTACATGGTTCAACTCCCTGCAGTGCTCTGCTCAATGTGTTGTATTTACATGGTTCAACTCCCTGCAGTGCCCTGCTCAATGTGTTGTATTTACATGGTTCAACTCCCTGCAGTGCCCTGCTCAATGTGTTGTATTTACATGGTTCAACTCCCTGCAGTGCTCTGCTCAATGTGTTGTATTTACATGGTTCATCTCCCTGCAGTGCCCTGCTCAATGTGTTTTATTTACATGGTTCAACTCCCTGCAGTGCCCTGCTCAATGTGTTGTATTTACATGGTTCAACTCCCTGCAGTGCCCTGCTCAATGTGTTTTATTTACATGGTTCAACTCCCTGCAGTGCCCTGCTCAATGTGTTGTATTTACATGGTTCAACTCCCTGCAGTGCCCTGCTCAGTGTTTTGTATTTACATTTCTGCGCGATTCTTCATCATTGAGGATTTTTTTCACAATTTTGGAGGATTTGAAAAAAAAAGGTGAAAATCACTGAAAAGCGACAGGCTATATATAGTCCATGGTCTCGGAGCACATGCTATAGGGTGGCATTTTTAACGGTTTCGGAGGATTTGAAAAAAAGGTGAAAATCACTGAAAAGCGACAGGCTATAGTCCATGGTCTCGGAGCACATGCTATAGGGTGGCATTTTTCACGGTTTCGGAGGATTTGAAAAAAAGGTGAAAATCACTGAAAGGCGACAGGCTATAGTCCATGGTCTCGGAGCACATGCTACAGGGTGGCATTTTTCACGGTTTCGGAGGATTTGAAAAAAAGGGGAAAATCACTGAAAAGCGACAGGCTATAGTCCATGGTCTCGGAGCACATGCTACAGGGTGGCATTTTTCACGGTTTCGGAGGATTTGAAAAAAAGGGGAAAATCACTGAAAAGCGACAGGCTATAGTCCATGGTCTCGGAGCACATGCTACAGGGTGGCATTTTTCACGGTTTCGGAGGATTTGAAAAAAAGGTGAAAATCACTGAAAAGCGACAGGCTATAGTCCATGGTCTCGGAGCACATGCTACAGGGTGCCATTTTTCACGGTTTCGGAGGATTTGAAAAAAAAGGTGAAAATCACTGTAAAGCGACAGGCTATAGTCCATGGTCTCGGAGCACATGCTACAGGGTGGCATTTTTCACGGTTTCGGAGGATTAAAAAAAAAGGTGAAAACCACTGAAAAGCGACAGGCTATAGTCCATGGTCTCGGAGCACATGCTACAGGGTGCCATTTTTCACGGTTTCGGAGGATTTGAAAAAAAGGTGAAAATCACTGAAAAGCGACAGGCTATAGTCCATGGTCTCGGAGCACATGCTACAGGGTGGCATTTTTCACGGTTTCAGAGGATTAAAAAAAAAGGTGAAAACCACTGAAAAGCGACAGGCTATAGTCCATGTTCTCGGAGCACATGCTACAGGGTGCCATTTTTCACGGTTTCGGAGGATTAAAAAAAAAGGTGAAAACCACTGAAAAGCGACAGGCTATAGTCCATGGTCTCGGAGCACATGCTACAGGGTGCCATTTTTCACGGTTTCGGAGGATTTGAAAAAAAGGTGAAAATCACTGAAAAGCGACAGGCTATAGTCCATGGTCTCGGAGCACATGCTACAGGGTGGCATTTTTCACGGTTTCAGAGGATTAAAAAAAAAGGTGAAAACCACTGAAAAGCGACAGGCTATAGTCCATGTTCTCGGAGCACATGCTACAGGGTGCCATTTTTCACGGTTTCGGAGAAAACCACTGAAAAGCGACAGGCTATAGTCCATGGTCTCGGAGCACATGCTACAGGGTGCCATTTTTCACAATTTAGGAGGATTTGAAAAAAAGGTCCAAATCACTGAAAAGTGACAGGCTATAGTCCATGGTCTCGGAGCACATGCTACAGGGTGGCATTTTTCACGGTTTCGGAGAAAACCACTGAAAAGCGACAGGCTATAGTCCATGGTCTCGGAGCACATGCTACAGGGTGCCATTTTTCACAATTTCGGAGGATTTGAAAAAAAGGTCAAAATCACTGAAAAGTGACAGGCTATAGTCCATGGTCTCGGAGCACATGCTACAGGGTGCCATTTTTCACGGTTTCGGAGGATTAAAAAAAAAGGTGAAAACCACTGAAAAGCGACAGGCTATAGTCCATGTTCTCGGAGCACATGCTACAGGGTGCCATTTTTCACAGTTTCGGAGGATTTGATGGTCTCGAACGGCATAGCCTACTATAGCATGCCGTTTTGCATCATTTTTGAGGATTTGAAATAAAGACGAAAATCACTCCGAGACCATGGGCTATAGCCCATCGTCTCGGAGTCATTTTCGTCTTTTTTTCAAAACCTTGTTTTTCATCATTTATGACCATGGCGATGGGCTATAGCCCATGGTCTCGAACGGCATACTATAGCATGCCGTTTTGCATCATTTTTGAGGATTTGAAAAAAAGACGAAAATCACTCCGAGACCATGGGCTATAGCCCATCGTCTCGGAGTCATTTTCGTCTTTTTTTCAAATCCTTGTTTTTCATCATTTATGACCATGGCGATGGGCTATAGCCCATGGTCTCGAACGGCATACTATAGCATGCCGTTTTGCATCATTTTTGAGGATTTGAAAAAAAGACGAAAATCACTCCGAGACCATGGGCTATAGCCCATCGTCTCGGAGTAATTTTCGTCTTTTTTTCAAATCCTTGTTTTTCATCATTTATGACCATGGCGATGGGCTATAGCCCATGGTCTCGAACGGCATACTATAGCATGCCGTTTTGCATCATTTTTGAGGATTTAATTTTCGTCTTTTTTTCAAATCCTTGTTTTTCATCATTTATGACCATGGCGATGGGCTATAGCCCATGGTCTCGAACGGCATACTATAGCATGCCGTTTTGCATCATTTTTGAGTATTTGAAAAAAAGACGAAAATCACTCCGAGAACATGGGCTATAGAGCGTCGCAGTCCCGCCTCCTACCCTGGACCAGGAAATGAAACCCAATGCATTATTCTCATAGACATTTCTTAAAGTATTTATTTAAAGACGGTTACGCCGCGGACAAAGCCAACTCGAGTCGTGACAACTCATGACAACACAAATAATATTTTGGACCAAACAAATAATTAGAAAGAAGAAGAAAACGGCAGGTTACAACACTTTTTTTGTTGTTTTTCTTCTTTGTAATTATTTGTTTGATCCAAAATATTGTTTGTGTTGTCATGAGTTGTCACGACTCGAGTTGGCTTTGTCCGCGGCGTAACCGTCTTTAAATAAATACTTTAAGAAATGTCTATGAGAATAATGCATTGGGTTTCATTTCCTGGTCCAGGGTAGGAGGCGGGACTGCGACGCTCTATAGCCCATCGTCTCGGAATCATTTTTGTCTTTTTTTCAAATCCTCATTTTTCATCATTTATGACCATGGCGATGGGCTATAGCCCATGGTCTCGAACGGCATACTATAGCATGCCGTTTTGCATCATTTTTGAGGATTTGAAAAAAAGACGAAAATCACTCCGAGACCATGGGCTATAGCCCATCGTCTCGGAGTCATTTTCGTCTTTTTTTCAAATCCTTGTTTTTCATCATTTATGACCATGGCGATGGGCTATAGCCCATGGTCTCGAACGGCATACTATAGCATGCCGTTTTGCATCATTTTTGAGGATTTGAAATAAAGACGAAAATCACTCCGAGACCATGGGCTATAGCCCATCGTCTCGGAGTCATTTTCGTCTTTTTTTCAAATCCTTGTTTTTCATAATGTATGACCATGGCGATGGGCTATAGCCCATGGTCTCGAACGGCATACTATAGCATGCCGTTTTGGCTATAGCCCATCGTCTCGGAGTCATTTTCGTCTTTTTTTTAAATCCTCGTTTTTCATCATTTATGACCATGGCGATGGGCTATAGCCCATGGTCTCGAACGGCATACTATAGCATGCCGTTTTCCATCAATTTTGAGGATTTGAAAAAAAGAAGAAAATCACTCCGAGACCATGGGCTATAGCCCATCGTCTCGGAGTCATTTTCGTCTTTTTTTCAAATCCTTGTTTTTCATAATTTATGACCATGGCAATGGGCTATAGCCCATGGTCTCGAACGGCATACTATAGCATGCCGTTTTGCATCATTTTTGAGGATTTGAAATAAAGACGAAAATCACTCCGAGACCATGGGCTATAGCCCATCGTCTCGGAGTCATTTTCGTCTTTTTTTCAAATCCTTGTTTTTCATCATTTATGACCATGGCGATGGGCTATAGATATGGGGGAGCCATACCTTTGGTTGCTTTAAATGCCAACATCAGAGTTTTGTATTCTGTGCGGGCAGCGATGGAATATAGCCCATGGTCTCGAACGGCATACTATAGCATGCCGTTTTGCATCATTTTTGAGGATTTGAAAAAAATACGAAAATCACTCCGAGACGATGGGGTCTATAGTATGCCGTTCGAGACCATGGGCTATAGCCCATCGCCATGGTCATAAATGATGAAAAACGAGGATTTGAAAAAAAGAAGAAAATCACTCCGAGACCATGGGCTATAGCCCATCGTCTCGGAGTCATTTTCGTCTTTTTTTTTCAAATCCTCGTTTTTCATCATTTATGACCATGGCGATGGGCTATAGCCCATGGTCTCGAACGGCATACTATAGCATGCCGTTTTCCATCATTTTTGAGGATTTGAAAAAAAGACGAAAATGACTCCGAGACGATGGGCTATAGCCCATCGTCTCTGAGTCATTTTCGTCTTTTTTTCAAATCCTTGTTTTTCATCATTTATGACCATGGCGATGGGCTATAGCCCATGGTCTCGAACGGCATACTACAGCATGCCGTTTTGCATCATTTTTGAGGATTTGAAAAAAAGACGAAAATCACTCCGAGACCATGGGCTATAGCCCATCGTCTCGGAGTCATTTTCGTCTTTTTTTTAAATCCTCGTTTTTCATCATTTATGCCGTTTTCCATCAATTTTGAGGATTTGAAAAAAAGAAGAAAATCACTCCGAGACCATGGGCTATAGCCCATCGTCTCGGAGTCATTTTCGTCTTTTTTTCAAATCCTTGTTTTTCATCATTTATGACCATGGCGATGGGCTATAGCCCATGGTCTCGAACGGCATACTATAGCATGCCGTTTTGCATCATTTTTGAGGATTTGAAAAAAAGACGAAAATCACTCCGAGACCATGGGCTATAGCCCATCGTCTCGGAGTCATTTTCGTCTTTTTTTCAAATCCTTGTTTTTCATCATTTATGACCATGGCGATGGGCTATAGCCCATGGTCTCGAACGGCATACTATAGCATGCCGTTTTGCATCATTTTTGAGGATTTGAAAAAAAGACGAAAATGACTCCGAGACGATGGGCTATAGCCCATGGTCTCGGAGTGATTTTCGTCTTTTTTTCAAATCCTTGTTTTTCATAATTTATGACCATGGCGATGGAATATAGCCAATGGTCTCGAACGGCATACTATAGCATGCCGTTTTGCATCATTTTTGAGGATTTCATTTTCGTCTTTTTTTCAAATCCTTGTTTTTCATCATTTATGACCATGGCGATGGGCTATAGCCCATGGTCTCGAACGGCATACTATAGCATGCCGTCTTGCATCATTTTTGAGGATTTGAAAAAAAGACGAAAATCACTCCGAGACCATGGGCTATAGCCCATGGTCTCGGAGTGATTTTCGTCTTTTTTTCAAATCCTTGTTTTTCTTCATTTATGACCATGGCGATGGGCTATAGCCCATGGTCTCGAACGGCATACTATAGCATGCCGTTTTGCATCATTTCTGAGGATTTGAAAAAAAGACGAAAATCACTCCGAGACCATGGGCAATAGCCCATTGTCTCGGAGTCATTTTCGTCTTTTTTTCAAATCCTCGTTTTTCATCATTTATGACCATGGCGATGGGCTATAGCCCATGGTCTCGAACGGCATACTATAGCATGCCGTTTTCCATCATTTTTGAGGATTTGAAAAAAAGACGAAAATGACTCCGAGACCATGGGCTATAGCCCATCGTCTCGGAGTCATTTTCAAATCCTTGTTTTTCATCATTTATGCCCATGGCGATGGGCTATAGCCCATGGTCTCGAACGGCATACCGTTTTGCATCATTTTTGAGGATTTGAAAAAAAGACGAAAATCACTCCGGGACCATGGGCTATAGCCCATCGTCTCGGAGTGATTTTCGTCTTTTTTTCAAATCCTTGTTTTTCATCATTCATGACCATGGCGATGGGCTATAGCCCATGGTCTCGAACGGCATACTATAGCATGCCGTTTTGCATAATTTTTGAGGATTTGAAAAAAAGACGAAAATCACTCCGAGACCATGGGCTATAGCCCATCGTCTCGGAGTAATTTTCGTCATTTTTTCAAATCCTTGTTTTTCATCATTTATGACCATGGCGATGGAATATAGCCCATGGTCTCGAACGGCATACTATAGCATGCCGTTTTGCATCATTTTTGAGGATTTGAAAAAAAGACGAAAATGACTCCGAGACCATGGGCTATAGCCCATCGTCTCGGAGTCATTTTCAAATCCTTGTTTTTCATCATTTATGCCCATGGCGATGGGCTATAGCCCATGGTCTCGAACGGCATACCGTTTTGCATCATTTTTGAGGATTTGAAAAAAAGACGAAAATCACTCCGGGACCATGGGCTATAGCCCATCGTCTCGGAGTCATTTTGTCTTTTTTTCAAATCCTTGTTTTTCATCATTCATGACCATGGCGATGGGCTATAGCCCATGGTCTCGAACGGCATACTATAGCATGCCGTTTTGCATCATTTTTGAGGATTTGAAAAAAAGACGAAAATCACTCCGAGACCATGGGCTATAGCCCATCGTCTCGGAGTCATTTTCGTCTTTTTTTCAAATCCTTGTTTTTCATCATTTATGACCATGGCGATGGGCTATAGCCCATGGTCTCGAACGGCATACTATAGCATGCCGTTTTGCATCATTTTTGAGGATTTGAAATAAAGACGAAAATCACTCCGAGACCATGGGCTATAGCCCATCGTCTCGGAGTCATTTTCGTCTTTTTTTCAAATCCTTGTTTTTCATCATTCATGACCATGGCGATGGGCTATAGCCCATGGTCTCGAACGGCATACTATAGCATGCCGTTTTGCATCATTTTTGAGGATTTGAAAAAAAGACGAAAATCACTCCGAGACCATGGGCTATAGCCCATCGTCTCGGAGTCATTTTCGTCTTTTTTTCAAATCCTTGTTTTTCATCATTTATGACCATGGCGATGGGCTATAGCCCATGGTCTCGAACGGCATACTATAGCATGCCGTTTTGCATCATTTTTGAGGATTTGAAAAAAAGACGAAAATCACTCCGAGACCATGGGCTATAGCCCATCGTCTCGGAGTCATTTTCGTCTTTTTTTCAAATCCTTGTTTTTCATCATTTATGACCATGGCGATGGGCTATAGCCCATGGTCTCGAACGGCATACTATAGCATGCCGTTTTGCATCATTTTTGAGGATTTGAAAAAAAGACGAAAATCACTCCGAGACCATGGGCTATAGCCCATCGTCTTGGAGTCATTTTCGTCTTTTTTTCAAATCCTTGTTTTTCATCATTTATGACCATGGCGATGGAATATAGCCAATGGTCTCGAACGGCATACTATAGCATGCCGTTTTGCATCATTTTTGAGGATTTCATTTTCGTCTTTTTTTCAAATCCTTGTTTTTCATCATTTATGACCATGGCGATGGGCTATAGCCCATGGTCTCGAACGGCATACTATAGCATGCCGTCTTGCATCATTTTTGAGGATTTGAAATAAAGACGAAAATCACTCCGAGACCATGGGCTATAGCCCATCGTCTCGGAGTCATTTTCGTCTTTTTTTCAAATCCTTGTTTTTCATCATTTATGACCATGGCGATGGAATATAGCCAATGGTCTCGAACGGCATACTATAGCATGCCGTTTTGCATCATTTTTGAGGATTTGAAAAAAAGACGAAAATCACTCCGAGACCATGGGCTATAGCCCATCGTCTCGGAGTCATTTTCGTCTTTTTTTCAAATCCTTGTTTTTCATAATTTATGACCATGGCGATGGGCTATAGCCCATGGTCTCGAACGGCATACTATAGCATGCCGTTTTCCATCAATTTTGAGTATTTGAAAAAAAGACGAAAATCACTCCGAGACCATGGGCTATAGCCCATCGTCTCGGAGTCATTTTCGTCTTTTTTTCAAATGCTCGTTTTTCATCATTTATGACCATGGCGATGGGCTATAGCCCATGGTCTCGAACGGCATACTATAGCATGCCTTTTTCCATAATTTTTGAGGATTTGAAAAAAAGACGAAAATGACTCCGAGACCATGGGCTATAGCCCATCGTCTCGGAGTCATTTTCAAATCCTTGTTTTTCATCATTTATGCCCATGGCGATGGGCTATAGCCCATGGTCTCGAACGGCATACCGTTTTGCATCATTTTTGAGGATTTGAAAAAAAGACGAAAATCACTCCGGGACCATGGGCTATAGCCCATCGTCTCGGAGTCATTTTCGTCTTTTTTTCAAATCCTCGTTTTTCATCATTTATGACCATGGCGATGGGCTATAGCCCATGGTCTCGAACGGCATACTATAGTATGCCGTTTTCCATCATTTTTGAGGATTTGAAAAAAAGACGAAAATCACTCCGAGACCATGAGCTATAGCCCATGGTCTCGGAGTCATTTTCGTCTTTTTTTCAAATCCTTGTTTTTCATCATTTATGACCATGGCGATGGGCTATAGCCCATGGTCTCGAACGGCATACTATAGCATGCCGTTTTGCATCATTTTTGAGGATTTGAAAAAAAGACGAAAATCACTCCGAGACCATGGGCTATAGCCCATCGTCTCGGATTCATTTTCGTCTTTTTTTCAAATCCTTGTTTTTCATCATTTATGACCATGGCGATGGGCTATAGCCCATGGTCTCGAACGGCATACTATAGCATGCCGTTTTGCATCATTTTTGAGGATTTGAAAAAAAGACGAAAATCACTCCGAGACCATGGGCTATAGCCCATCGTCTCGGAGTCATTTTCAAATCCTTGTTTTTCATAATTTATGACCATGGCGATGGGCTATAGCCCATGGTCTCGAACGGCATACTATAGCATGCCGTTTTGCAACATTTTTGAGGATTTGAAAAAAAGACGAAAATCACTCCGAGACCATGGGCTATAGCCCATCGTCTCGGAGTCATTTTCAAATCCTTGTTTTTCATCATTTATGCCCATGGCGATGGGCTATAGCCCATGGTCTCGAACGGCATACCGTTTTGCATCATTTTTGAGGATTTGAAAAAAAGACGAAAATCACTCCGGGACCATGGGCTATAGCCCATCGTCTCGGAGTCATTTTCGTCTTTTTTTCAAATCCTTGTTTTTCATCATTCATGACCATGGCGATGGGCTATAGCCCATGGTCTCGAACGGCATACTATAGCATGCCGTTTTGCATCATTTTTGGGGATTTGAAAAAAAGACGAAAATCACTCCGAGACCATGGGCTATAGCCCATCGTCTCGGAGTCATTTTCGTCTTTTTTTCAAATCCTCGTTTTTCATCATTTATGACCATGGCGATGGGCTATAGCCCATGGTCTCGAACGGCATACTATAGCATGCCGTTTTGCATCATTTTTGAGGATTTGAAAAAAAGACGAAAATCACTCCGAGACCATGGGCTATAGCCCATCGTCTCGGAGTAATTTTCGTCATTTTTTCAAATCCTTGTTTTTCATCATTTATGACCATGGCGATGGAATATAGCCCATGGTCTCGAACGGCATACTATAGCATGCCGTTTTGCATCATTTTTGAGGATTTGAAAAAAAGACGAAAATGACTCCGAGACCATGGGCTATAGCCCATCGTCTCGGAGTCATTTTCAAATCCTTGTTTTTCATCATTTATGCCCATGGCGATGGGCTATAGCCCATGGTCTCGAACGGCATACCGTTTTGCATCATTTTTGAGGATTTGAAAAAAAGACGAAAATCACTCCGGGACCATGGGCTATAGCCCATCGTCTCGGAGTCATTTTCGTCTTTTTTTCAAATCCTTGTTTTTCATCATTCATGACCATGGCGATGGGCTATAGCCCATGGTCTCGAACGGCATACTATAGCATGCCGTTTTGCATCATTTTTGAGGATTTGAAAAAAAGACGAAAATCACTCCGAGACCATGGGCTATAGCCCATCGTCTCGGAGTCATTTTCGTCTTTTTTTCAAATCCTTGTTTTTCATCATTTATGACCATGGCGATGGGCTATAGCCCATGGTCTCGAACGGCATACTATAGCATGCCGTTTTGCATCATTTTTGAGGATTTGAAAAAAAGACGAAAATCACTCCGAGACCATGGGCTATAGCCCATCGTCTCGGAGTCATTTTCGTCTTTTTTTCAAATCCTTGTTTTTCATCATTTATGACCATGGCGATGGGCTATAGCCCATGGTCTCGAACGGCATACTATAGCATGCCGTTTTGCATCATTTTTGAGGATTTGAAAAAAAGACGAAAATCACTCCGAGACCATGGGCTATAGCCCATCGTCTTGGAGTCATTTTCGTCTTTTTTTCAAATCCTTGTTTTTCATCATTTATGACCATGGCGATGGAATATAGCCAATGGTCTCGAACGGCATACTATAGCATGCCGTTTTGCATCATTTTTGAGGATTTCATTTTCGTCTTTTTTTCAAATCCTTGTTTTTCATCATTTATGACCATGGCGATGGGCTATAGCCCATGGTCTCGAACGGCATACTATAGCATGCCGTCTTGCATCATTTTTGAGGATTTGAAATAAAGACGAAAATCACTCCGAGACCATGGGCTATAGCCCATCGTCTCGGAGTCATTTTCGTCTTTTTTTCAAATCCTTGTTTTTCATCATTTATGACCATGGCGATGGGCTATAGCCCATGGTCTCGAACGGCATACTATAGCATGCCGTTTTGCATCATTTTTGAGGATTTGAAAAAAAGACGAAAATCACTCCGAGACCATGGGCTATAGCCCATCGTCTCGGAGTCATTTTCGTCTTTTTTTCAAATCCTTGTTTTTCATCATTTATGACCATGGCGATGGGCTATAGCCCATGGTCTCGAACGGCATACTATAGCATGCCGTTTTGCATCATTTTTGAGGATTTGAAAAAAAGACGAAAATCACTCCGAGACCATGGGCTATAGCCCATCGTCTCGGAGTCATTTTCGTCTTTTTTTCAAATCCTTGTTTTTCATCATTTATGACCATGGCGATGGGCTATAGCCCATGGTCTCGAACGGCATACTATAGCATGCCGTTTTGCATCATTTTTGAGGATTTGAAAAAAAGACGAAAATCACTCCGAGACCATGGGCTATAGCCCATCGTCTTGGAGTCATTTTCGTCTTTTTTTCAAATCCTTGTTTTTCATCATTTATGACCATGGCGATGGAATATAGCCAATGGTCTCGAACGGCATACTATAGCATGCCGTTTTGCATCATTTTTGAGGATTTCATTTTCGTCTTTTTTTCAAATCCTTGTTTTTCATCATTTATGACCATGGCGATGGGCTATAGCCCATGGTCTCGAACGGCATACTATAGCATGCCGTCTTGCATCATTTTTGAGGATTTGAAATAAAGACGAAAATCACTCCGAGACCATGGGCTATAGCCCATCGTCTCGGAGTCATTTTCGTCTTTTTTTCAAATCCTTGTTTTTCATCATTTATGACCATGGCGATGGAATATAGCCAATGGTCTCGAACGGCATACTATAGCATGCCGTTTTGCATCATTTTTGAGGATTTGAAAAAAAGACGAAAATCACTCCGAGACCATGGGCTATAGCCCATCGTCTCGGAGTCATTTTCGTCTTTTTTTCAAATCCTTGTTTTTCATCATTTATGACCATGGCGATGGGCTATAGCCCATGGTCTCGAACGGCATACTATAGCATGCCGTTTTCCATCAATTTTGAGTATTTGAAAAAAAGACGAAAATCACTCCGAGACCATGGGCTATAGCCCATCGTCTCGGAGTCATTTTCGTCTTTTTTTCAAATTCTCGTTTTTCATCATTTATGACCATGGCGATGGGCTATAGCCCATGGTCTCGAACGGCATACTATAGCATGCCGTTTTCCATAATTTTTGAGGATTTGAAAAAAAGACGAAAATGACTCCGAGACCATGGGCTATAGCCCATCGTCTCGGAGTCATTTTCAAATCCTTGTTTTTCATCATTTATGCCCATGGCGATGGGCTATAGCCCATGGTCTCGAACGGCATACCGTTTTGCATCATTTTTGAGGATTTGAAAAAAAGACGAAAATCACTCCGGGACCATGGGCTATAGCCCATCGTCTCGGAGTCATTTTCGTCTTTTTTTCAAATCCTCGTTTTTCATCATTTATGACCATGGCGATGGGCTATAGCCCATGGTCTCGAACGGCATACTATAGTATGCCGTTTTCCATCATTTTTGAGGATTTGAAAAAAAGACGAAAATCACTCCGAGACCATGGGCTATAGCCCATGGTCTCGGAGTCATTTTCGTCTTTTTTTCAAATCCTTGTTTTTCATCATTTATGACCATGGCGATGGGCTATAGCCCATGGTCTCGAACGGCATACTATAGCATGCCGTTTTGCATCATTTTTGAGGATTTGAAAAAAAGACGAAAATCACTCCGAGACCATGGGCTATAGCCCATCGTCTCGGAGTCATTTTCAAATCCTTGTTTTTCATAATTTATGACCATGGCGATGGGCTATAGCCCATGGTCTCGAACGGCATACTATAGCATGCCGTTTTGCATCATTTTTGAGGATTTGAAAAAAAGACGAAAATCACTCCGAGACCATGGGCTATAGCCCATCGTCTCGGAGTCATTTTCGTCTTTTTTTCAAATCCTTGTTTTTCATCATTTATGACCATGGCGATGGGCTATAGCCCATGGTCTCGAACGGCATACTATAGCATGCCGTTTTGCATCATTTTTGAGGATTTGAAAAAAAGACCAAAATGACTCCGAGACCATGGGCTATAGCCCATCGTCTCGGAGTCATTTTCAAATCCTTGTTTTTCATCATTTATGCCCATGGCGATGGGCTATAGCCCATGGTCTCGAACGGCATACCGTTTTGCATCATTTTTGAGGATTTGAAAAAAAGACGAAAATCACTCCGGGACCATGGGCTATAGCCCATCGTCTCGGAGTCATTTTCGTCTTTTTTTCAAATCCTTGTTTTTCATCATTCATGACCATGGCGATGGGCTATAGCCCATGGTCTCGAACGGCATACTATAGCATGCCGTTTTGCATCATTTTTGGGGATTTGAAAAAAAGACGAAAATCACTCCGAGACATTACATTACATTACATTACAGTCATTTAGCAGACGCTTTTATCCAAAGCGACTTACAATAAGTGTATTCAACATAGGTAGGGAACAAAAACTACTAATCACCAGAAGTCTTTAGTGCATTTTCTGCAAAAACAAGCAACCAAGAGTATACCTAGCGCTAAGGTAAAAGTGCAATATATCAGCTACCTATTTCCTTAACGAGATGAGACAAAATAGCTAAATCAAATGAGCATGAGCTAAAACAATTAAGTGTATCGACTAAACAAGATCCAATAAACAATACAACAATAGAAAACAAGCGTTCGTACAACTAGTTAACAACAAGTAGGTCAGGCAGAGAGGAAGGGTAGTGTTTCCTGAAGAGGTGGGTTTTCAACCTGCGGCGAAATATGGGCAGTGACTCTGCTGTCCTAACATCAGTGGGGAGTTCATTCCACCACTGTGGGGCCAGAACAGAAAAGAGTCGTGACCGTGTGGATCGGCCAGAAGGACCCTTGAGTGACGAGGCAATCAGTCGCCCCGAGGTGGCAGACCGAAGTGGTCGGGCAGGGGTGTAGGCATCGACCATAGCCCGGAGGTAGGAAGGAGCTGTTCCTTTCACTGCCCTATAGGCTAACACCAGGGTTTTGAACTGGATGCGGGCCGCTACGGGGAGCCAGTGTAGAGAACGGAGAAGGATGGTTGTGTGGGAGAACTTGGGGCGGTTGAACACCAAACGAGCCGCAGCTTTCTGAACAAGCTCCAGAGGTCTGATGGCAGATGCCGGAGCACCAGCAAGGAGGGAGTTGCAGTAGTCCAGGCGGGAGATGACGAGAGCCTGGATGAGCACCTGGGCTGCCTTCTCCGTGAGGAAGGGGCGAATCCTCCTGATGTTGTAGAGGAGGAATCTGCAGGACCTTGTCACTGATGCGATGTTTGCCGAGAACGTCAGTTGATCGTCCAGGGTCACACCCAGATTTTTCGCAGTCCGAGTTGAGGTCACCACAGCATTATCAATGGTGATGGCCATGTCTCGGTGCGGACAGCCCTTCCCCGGGAGGAACATCAGCTCGGTCTTGTCCAGGTTGAGCTTCAGGTGGTTTGTCGACATCCACGCCGAGATGTCAGCCAGACAAGCAGCAATGCGTGCCTCCACTTGGGTATCAGAGGGGGGGAATGAGAGGATCAGCTGGGTGTCATCGGCATAGCAGTGGTAGGAAAAGCCATGGGAGTGGATGACAGCACCCAGAGATGTAGTGTAGAGAGAGAAAAGAAGAGGACCCAGAACCGAGCCTTGGGGAACCCCAGTTGTGAGCCTGTGTGGTTCTGACACAGACCCTCTCAGCATCACCTGGTAGGAGCGACCCGTCAGGTAGGATGCAAACAGGGAGAGTGCAGAGCCTGAGACACCCATCCCCTCGAGGGTGGAGAGGAGGATCTGATGGTTCACCGTGTCGAACGCTGCAGACAGCAGCAGGGCTATAGCCCATCGTCTCGGAGTCATTTTCGTCTTTTTTTCAAATCCTCGTTTTTCATCATTTATGACCATGGCGATGGGCTATAGCCCATGGTCTCGAACGGCATACTATAGCATGCCGTTTTGCATCATTTTTGAGGATTTGAAAAAAAGACGAAAATCACTCCGAGACCATGGGCTATAGCCCATCGTCTCGGAGTCATTTTCGTCTTTTTTTCAAATCCTTGTTTTTCATCATTTATGACCATGGCGATGGGCTATAGCCCATGGTCTCGAACGGCATACTATAGCATGCCGTTTTGCATCATTTTTGAGGATTTGAAATAAAGACGAAAATCACTCCGAGACCATGGGCTATAGCCCATCGTCTCGGAGTCATTTTCGTCTTTTTTTCAAATCCTTGTTTTTCATAATGTATGACCATGGCGATGGGCTATAGCCCATGGTCTTGAACGGCATACTATAGCATGCCGTTTTGCATCATTTTTGAGGATTTGAAAAAAAGACGAAAATCACTCCGAGACCATGGGCTATAGCCCATCGTCTCGGAGTCATTTTCGTCTTTTTTTCAAATCCTTGTTTTTCATCATTTATGACCATGGCGATGGAATATAGCCAATGGTCTCGAACGGCATACTATAGCATGCCGTTTTGCATCATTTTTGAGGATTTGAAAAAAAGACGAAAATCACTCCGAGACCATGGGCTAAAGCCCAAGGTCTCGGAGTCATTTTCGTCTTTTTTTCAAATCCTTGTTTTTCATCATTTATGACCATGGCGATGGGCTATAGCCCATGGTCTCGAACGGCATACTATAGCATGCCGTTTTCCATCAATTTTGAGTATTTGAAAAAAAGACGAAAATCCCTCCGAGACCATGGGCTATAGCCCATCGTCTCGGAGTCATTTTCGTCATTTTTTCAAATCCTTGTTTTTCATCATTTATGACCATGGCGATGGAATATAGCCCATGGTCTCGAACGGCATACTATAGCATGCCGTTTTGCATCATTTTTGAGGATTTGAAAAAAGACGAAAATGACTCCGAGACCATGGGCTATAGCCCATCGTCTCGGAGTCATTTTCGTCTTTTTTTCAAATCCTCGTTTTTCATCATTTATGACCATGGCGATGGGCTATAGCCCATGGTCTTGAACGGCATACTATAGCATGCCGTTTTGCATCATTTTTGAGGATTTGAAAAAAAGACGAAAATCACTCCGAGACCATGGGCTATAGCCCATGGTCTCGGAGTCATTTTCGTCTTTTTTTCAAATCCTTGTTTTTCATGACCATGGCGATGGGCTATAGCCCATGGTCTCGAACGGCATACTATAGCATGCCGTTTTCCATCAATTTTGAGTATTTGAAAAAAAGACGAAAATCCCTCCGAGACCATGGGCTATAGCCCATCGTCTCGGAGTCATTTTCGTCATTTTTTCAAATCCTTGTTTTTCATCATTTATGACCATGGCGATGGAATATAGCCCATGGTCTCGAACGGCATACTATAGCATGCCGTTTTGCATCATTTTTGAGGATTTGAAAAAAAGACGAAAATGACTCCGAGACCATGGGCTATAGCCCATCGTCTCGGAGTCATTTTCAAATCCTTGTTTTTCATAATTTATGCCCATGGCGATGGGCTATAGCCCATGGTCTCGAACGGCATACTGTTTTGCATCATTTTTGAGGATTTGAAAAAAAGACGAAAATCACTCCGAGACCATGGGCTATAGCCCATCGTCTCAGAGTCATTTTCGTCTTTTTTTCAAATCCTTGTTTTTCATCATTTATGACCATGGCGATGGGCTATAGCCCATGGTCTCGAACGGCATACTATAGCATGCCGTTTTGCATCATTTTTGAGGATTTGAAAAAAAGACGAAAATCACTCCGAGACCATGGGCTATAGCCCATCGTCTCGGAGTCATTTTCAAATCCTTGTTTTTCATAATTTATGACCATGGCGATGGGCTATAGCCCATGGTCTCGAACGGCATACTATAGCATGCCGTTTTGCATCATTTTTGAGGATTTGAAAAAAAGACGAAAATCACTCCGAGACCATGGGCTATAGCCCATCGTCTCTGAGTCATTTTCGTCTTTTTTTCAAATCCTTGTTTTTCATCATTTATGACCATGGAGATGGGCTATAGCCCATGGTCTCGAACGGCATACTATAGCATGCCGTTTTGCATCATTTTTGAGGATTTGAAAAAAAGACGAAAATCACTCCGAGACCATGGGCTATAGCCCATCGTCTCGGAGTCATTTTCGTCTTTTTTTCAAATCCTTGTTTTTCATCATTTATGACCATGGAGATGGGCTATAGCCCATGGTCTCGAACGGCATACTATAGCATGCCGTTTTGCATCATTTTTGAGGATTTGAAAAAAAGACGAAAATCACTCCGAGACCATGGGCTATAGCCCATCGTCTCGGAGTCATTTTCTTCTTTTTTTCAAATCCTCGTTTTTCATCATTTATGACCATGGCGATGGGCTATAGCCCATGGTCTCGAACGGCATACTATAGCATGCCGTTTTCCATCATTTTTGAGGATTTGAAAAAAAGACGAAAATGACTCCGAGACCATGGGCTATAGCCCGTCGTCTCGGAGTCATTTTAAAATCCTTGTTTTTCATCATTTATGGCGATGGGCTATAGCCCATGGTCTCGAATGGCATACCGTTTTGCATCATTTTTGAGGATTTGAAAAAAAGACGAAAATCACTCTGGGACCATGGGCTATAGCCCATCGTCTCGGAGTCATTTTCGTCTTTTTTTCAAATCCTTGTTTTTCATCATTCATGACCATGGCGATGGGCTATAGCCCATGGTCTCGAACGGCATACTATAGCATGCCGTTTTGCATCATTTTTGAGGATTTGAAAAAAAGACGAAAATCACTCCGAGACCATGGGCTATAGCCCAACGTCTCGGAGTCATTTTCGTCATTTTTTCAAATCCTTGTTTTTCATCATTTATGACCATGGCGATGGAATATAGCCCATGGTCTCGAACGGCATACTATAGCATGCCGTTTTGCATCATTTTTGAGGATTTGAAAAAAAGACGAAAATGACTCTGAGACCATGGGCTATAGCCCATCGTCTCGGCGTCATTTTCAAATCCTTGTTTTTCATCATTTATGCCCATGGCGATGGGCTATAGCCCATGGTCTCGAACGGCATACCGTTTTGCATCATTTTTGAGGATTTGAAAAAAAGACGAAAATCACTCCGGGACCATGGGCTATAGCCCATCGCCTCGGAGTCATTTTCGTCTTTTTTTCAAATCCTTGTTTTTCATCATTCATGACCATGGCGATGGGCTATAGCCCATGGTCTCGAACGGCATACTATAGCATGCCGTTTTGCATCATTTTTGGGGATTTGAAAAAAAGACGAAAATCACTCCGAGACCATGGGCTATAGCCCATCGTCTCGGAGTCATTTTCGTCTTTTTTTCAAATCCTCGTTTTTCATCATTTATGACCATGGCGATGGAATATAGCCCATGGTCTCGAACGGCATACTATAGCATGCCGTTTTGCATCATTTTTGAGGATTTGAAAAAAAGACGAAAATGACTCCGAGACCATGGGCTATAGCCCATCGTCTCGGAGTCATTTTCAAATCCTTGTTTTTCATCATTTATGCCCATGGCGATGGGCTATAGCCCATGGTCTCGAACGGCATACCGTTTTGCATCATTTTTGAGGATTTGAAAAAAAGACGAAAATAACTCCGGGACCATGGGCTATAGCCCATCGTCTCGGAGTCATTTTCGTCTTTTTTTCAAATCCTTGTTTTTCATCATTCATGACCATGGCGATGGGCTATAGCCCATGGTCTCGAACGGCATACTATAGCATGCCGTTTTGCATCATTTTTGGGGATTTGAAAAAAAAAGACGAAAATCACTCCGAGACCATGGGCTATAGCCCATCGTCTCGGAGTCATTTTCGTCTTTTTTTCAAATCCTTGTTTTTCATCATTTATGACCATGGCGATGGGCTATAGCCCATGGTCTCGAACGGCATACTATAGCATGCCGTTTTGCATCATTTTTGAGGATTTGAAATAAAGACGAAAATCACTCCGAGACCATGGGCTATAGCCCATCGTCTCGGAGTCATTTTCGTCTTTTTTTCAAATCCTTGTTTTTCATAATGTATGACCATGGCGATGGGCTATAGCCCATGGTCTCGAACGGCATACTATAGCATGCCGTTTTGCATCATTTTTGAGGATTTGAAAAAAAGACGAAAATCACTCCGAGACCATGGGCTATAGCCCATCGTCTCGGAGTCATTTTCGTCTTTTTTTCAAATCCTTGTTTTTCATCATTTATGACCATGGCGATGGGCTATAGCCCATGGTCTCGAACGGCATACTATAGCATGCCGTTTTGCATCATTTTTGAGGATTTGAAAAAAAGACGAAAATCACTCCGAGACCATGGGCTATAGCCCATCGTCTCGGAGTCATTTTCGTCTTTTTTTCAAATCCTTGTTTTTCATCATTTATGACCATGGCGATGGGCTATAGCCCATGGTCTCGAACGGCATACTATAGCATGCCGTTTTGCATCATTTTTGAGGATTTGAAAAAAAGACGAAAATCACTCCGAGACCATGGGCTATAGCCCTAGCCTGGTTAATAAACCAGACCGAATCAGCCGTTGGCAAAAAAAAGTTGCCTACCAGCGGATTACGGTCTGGCGAGGCTCAGTAGCACGCCTCTTTCCTACAGCAGAGAACAGGTCGGACCAATCAGGACACGGTATGCAATATAGGCGGGCTTTGGTACAGTGACGTTCAATGCTTGAGACCTTTGACTGACAGTAGCTCTGACCAATTGCGTCGAAGAGAAAATGTTCCCCGGGAAATGAAATCCAAGTGGAGCCAGCCCAGACTGATATACCGCGACAGTGTTGTGTGATATTAGTCTGGCTTATTAGCCAGGCTACTATAGCCCATCGTCTTGGAGTCATTTTCGTCTTTTTTTCAAATCCTTGTTTTTCATCATTTATGACCATGGCGATGGAATATAGCCAATGGTCTCGAACGGCATACTATAGCATGCCGTTTTGCATCATTTTTGAGGATTTCATTTTCGTATTTTTTTCAAATCCTTGTTTTTCATCATTTATGACCATGGCGATGGGCTATAGCCCATGGTCTCGAACGGCATTGATGCATATAAATTTAGGATAAGGGAAGGATTGAAGACCAATCAATCATCTGGACTCTGGAGGAGTACCGTGGAGGAGAATTTGTAAGAATGTAATAGAGTACAAATACTCAAGAAGTCAGAATTAAGGACTGTAAACCTTTTAAACAAGTGAATATTAACTTTATCTTTACTGTTATAATGTTCAACTGTAACTCTATAGTAATACCTTTTAAGGATAAATACTTTAGAGGAAAACTATAATACCAAAAGGAGAGGATTAGGCAGAGAAGTATCAGAGTATACCAGAATACCTTAGAATGAGTTTGACACCAGACACGGAAAAAAGAAGTCCACACCAGAGCTATGGTTTTCCATTTGATATATATTACAAATCACATCGGGAGAGAAATGGCAGGTCCGTACAGCGTTAAAACGATCTCTCACTGACACATCATCAGTGACAACATTTTATACTACATAAGTCATAACATCCTTTGGACATGGGGAAGTAATGTATTTGAGTTCAGAGGGTAACCAAAAGGTGAATTATGGCGACACCTATTGCCGGGAGGTTCACTTGGGACAGTACAACTGACGTGGCAAATCACACTTCCGGGAATCCAGAAAGTGTGATCAATGGGAATCGTAGTTCTTTAAGTAAATGTAGTTCACAGCCCAAGTTACTGACAACCAGCTAACGTAACTAGGAGACAACTTGTCTGCTCTGGCACCGTAGCAAGGCCGAATAACATGTTTTCCAACAGATACACTGGGTGTTTAGGCAAACAGGAGAAAACAATACTTTATCTTCCCGCCAGCTGGGGGGAAGAATTAATACTTATCTAAACGTTGGGCAGAAATTAGATGTAAACTCAGTGGGACACAGGGCATGAAAAATACATAGTTATTGGGAACATGGAAACTACCATCCACCAAAAATAACAGATCTACCAGATCTATCAACTCCATCACGTTTTGTGGATGAAGTGTCAAATGTGATCAATAATCAATAATCAATCTTCAGGGAATTAAATTAAAATAATATAAGGGTCAATTGGGAGATGAGAAATAAAATGAACTCTATACTAAGGATCAGGATGGGAATAAAAGGGTAACAGGAACAATGAAAAATAAAAAATAGTTGACTTACGACCAGGCAAGAAATCACTCATTATTTAGATGGTACCGTGGCAGAGAGACAGAATGACTTTTCTCTCTCGAGGTCTTCGATCTTCGGGGTTCCCGAGGAACCCAGCACCGTTGCAGCACGCCGATGCGCCGTCGAAAGTGTCATTTGACAACAAAGTTCTTTTTAGCAGCGCAGATACTGCGATAGTTCTTCTTCGCTCGTAGTCGGAGCCGAATCTTCGCCCCGCCCCCAGGATGGGTGACATAACCGGTGACCCACAGGTGACAATATCAGCCTACGTTCTCATTGACAGATACACTCGATCTCTGTCGCAAACGGGAGAAAACGTCGGAGATGCACCTAACACAGTTCTTATACCAAGCAGAGCTTGGAAAGGGGGACAGGGTAATCGATGGTGTTATGTTTGTTGCGCTCCTGCGCCGATCGTAGCAGCTTCCGGGTGAGTCCATTAGTACCATAAAGGTCAAATATAGAATCAAGTCTATTCAGGGGAGGATATATGCCTAGTCAAGCCAAACTCATGGTGATGAAAACAAAATAATAAAATGAAATGGAAGGGGAAGGTGTCCCTATTCTAAATATCTCAATGTAAGGTCAAGGGATGGTTCGGGGATAATAAAGGTTAAATGTTTACAATGGAGGGATATTCCAAATTCAGAGGTAAAATATGAATCAAATCTAAAATAATAAAAATATAATGAGAGGGATAATGAATCATAATGGAATGGAATTTAGATTGTCCAAAGATGGGATAATTCAGTTAAAATAATCTATATACTGGGGAAGATGGAGATCCTTTTTTTTTATTTATAACAAATGGAAAATAGTTTTAATAAAAATAAAAGAAAATAGTCAATTAAGTCAAATTGTCACCTGTCTACACGTCAGGATAAGCGAGCAATCAGTCAGTGTCAGGTAGCTATCAGTCTCCTACTGTCAAATGCAGAGGGAATAGTAGTCTATGTACCGGTAGTCAAGTCCAAAAATAAATGAATAAATGTATGGAAATAATAACGAACATGGTCTGTTTGTCAGTCAAAGTAAAATAAGTAAAAATGACAAATAAATCAAATTCAAATAATTAAAATAATCTAATATTAATTAATTGAGGGGAGAAGGGATGATCAAATTAATCCTAATATAAGGTAGGGAAAGGTAACAGTGTGTTAGCAAAATACAGCGTTTTAGCAAAGAAAAACATGGATAAAAACATAAAACAATAATGTGTATGGTGAAACATGAGTGGAATTATAATGTGTTCCCGATGGGAAATCTATGGGCAAATTAAGGCCTAATCATAATGATAAAAGGGCAGTCACTGTTCTGGGGATTTGGGCCTAATACTAATGATTCAGACGGTTCTCAGTGGGTCGGGGTCTAATGATACTGATTCAGACGGTTCTGAGTGGGTCGGGGTCAAGGGTCAAACCTTATAAACAAAGGGAAAGGAATCTCGAGGTCCACAACACATGTCCATTCACTCCATCGCTTTTGTGGGTCTCTAGATTCCTCTGTCCTGACTCGGGTTTGTTCCTGACCACGAAACCACCAGAGATCCGTATCTGTGAGATAAAACAGAAAGACAAAAAACAAACTGGTGAATGAAATGAAACAATAATAATTATAAACAATTCATCAACAGGGTAAACATCAACAGGGTAAACATCAACAGGGTATGTTTTTAAATGAAAATGACTGTTCTACCAACCGCGCATGTACACAGCTTAATGGTGAAGGGAGGGCGTGTAGGTAGACAGGGTATGGTTTAAAAAATGAAAATAAAAATAATAATAAAATATTAATATTTGTACTTCTCCTGACCGTTCTTACAGTACGTATTTACACATTTATATGGAGGGAGGGTACTTAGAGAGACAGACGTTCTCACAGCACGCATTTACACATTTATATGGAGGGAGAGTACTTAGAGATAAGTCAAGGAGAGAGAGAGAGAGAGAGACCCAGCGTTCTACGTACGCATTTACACAGTTGTAAAATGGAGGGAGGATACGCAGAGAGACAGAGTTCTCTAGCGCATGCATTTCACATTTATATGGAGGGAGGTTACGTAGAGACAGGTAGAGAGAGAAAGATATCTCAAAAAGAAAACAAAGTATTCTATTTTTTTTCTATTTAATTCTTCTATTTAATTGTTTTCTATAATAATGTTGCAGTGATAAATCCGTTAACACAGGAAACACAGCTTGATGATGACAGAATAAACGCACAAGTCTATTTTGCCCTGTATTTGCACTGGACTTTAAGACTATCATGCATAATATGGCATGGCATTGCAAACACGGACAGAAATAAACAAAATGTAGGTCATCACTCCTAAAAAAACACATGTTTGCTAATGTACTTATCAAATACGCTATTAATGACGTAGCTAATGTCACGTATAAGACGCCAAAAAATAAATTGTGAGATCACAAGTTCTACCTGTAGGAGCCTATAGTTACTCGTTCCAGGCAGAGAAGAATAGAGTAGAGTACAAATAAAAATAAAATAATAAGTATTATAATAATAGGGAATTTAACTAATTTAGTGGGATATCAAGACGCTTCTGGGCGCCTATCGCGCAGTGGATACAGACAAGTGGTGTCTGTACCACTCTGGGATTTACCTGAAATCAAGACACCCCTTCCTATGTAGTCCGGTGCCTAGTACAAAACCCGTTTGTACTCTGTCCCCTGCGTGAACACGCAGGTTAGCCAAGGTCAAGATAGACCGAAAAATGAAAATGACTGTTCTACCAGCCACGCATCTACGTATGTATGTGCACAGGGGATTAACCTGGAGGGAGAATACGTAGACAGGGAGAAAGAGAAAGATATCTCAAGTAGAAAACAAAGTATATAGACGAAGATTGCCCAAAAATGGGGCGAAGATTCGTTTACATGTTATGCATAGGATGGGATGTCTTCTGTGCGCCAAATATGCGCAGTGAATACAGACAACTTGTGTCCCGTATATCACTCTGGGATCAGTAAATACAGACAACTGGTGTCTGTATTACTCTGGAAGTAACTCTGGGATCAGTAAATACAGGCAACCTGTGTCTGTATAACTCTGGAAGTAACTATGGGATCTAAGACACCCTTCTTTTGCATTCCGGTAGGCTAGTACACAAACTGTCTGTACTCTGTCCCCTGCACGTATATTTGACGTAGCTAATCGTCACACGCAGGTTTGCCAAAAGAGTCAAGATAGACCGAAATTGACCATGATTGTACACATCAGGTCACAGAGAGACAAGATCTACCTGTAGGAGCCTGCAGAACTCGTTCCAGGCAGAGAAAGAGAGAGTAGAGTACAAATAAAAATAATAATAATCAGGAAATAAAATCTCTTGGGAATAAATCGTCCACTCAAAACAAAACCTGTGAAACACTATTTGTGTCACGTGTGGTGGAAAACCTCTAACTGTTCTTGTGACAGATTCAATCACACTTAGTCCATACCTTAGACTCTTGACCATGTTGTCTGTAACATGGTGTTTATACCTTGACGCGACCTTACGATACATAATTTGGCCTTCTCTGTCTTGAATAACACTATATTAACTATGCTATTCTTTTTAGCTGTAATGCATTTGTTTCCTTCCACACATGCGTCCATGTGAGGATATGAAAGAAATGTCCATGCAGTCAAAATCATCACTTATTAAACTTCTGTCACTTGGCGAATACAAGAAGAAAACAGCCAGATATAACAGGGAAATAAATGAGGACCGACCCCTGTAGCTGACCATTAAAGTAAAGAATTCTGAAAACTGAACTCCACTGGTTGCTGGGGGTTCCCTAATAAAAAACTAGTAATGAGCAAAGAAATATAATCTGAGGCCTGTTGTCTTCATGAACAGTAAAAAAAACAAGTTTGAATGTAGATGGCTCTCTCTAAAGGTACAGACTGATAGTGCACTGACTATGTTACTAAACAAAATATAAAAAAATATTTATACTGTCTAAAAATAGGGAAAGCAAATGAAAACAGAAAGTAAAAAAAAATTCTAGTGTAAGTACTAATCTACAAATGGGAAAACAAATGAAAACAGAAATAAAAATAACTATTTGCATCTACTATACTGTCCTAGCACACAGGGAAATATAAAATGATAGTGGTGATAATTTGGTGATAATTTGGTGTTAATACTATAGGGCCAACAGCAACTTCTCCTATGGACCCGCCCTATAGCACCTGAATTGTCAACATAAATTAAAAAAATAAAATTAAACTTAAAACTTAACTGAATTAAAATCAAAATCAAAATTTTAAATCCAAAATCCAAACCATAAAATGAAAATGAAAAATCTAAAATGCAAAATTCAAAATTCAAAATTCAAAATGTAAAATGTAAAATGTAAAATGTAAAATGTAAAATCCAAAATTCAAAATGTAAATTCAAAATTTAAAACGTTAAACTTAAAATCCAAAATTTAAAATCTAAAATTCAAAATTCAAAACTTAAAATCTAAAATTTAAAATGTAAAATTCAAAACTTAAAATTTAAAATGTAAAATTCAAAATTTAAAACTTTAAACTTAAAATCAAAAATCAAAAAAATAAATAAATTAAAATTACAATTAAAATTAATACTGGGATTTAACCTAAAAGATAATTAAAATATAATAAAGGAATACTTAATTAATAGTACCGGAGTTCGGATGTAAGCTATAGTTAATGGATGGCCAAGTAATTAATGCGTTAAATCAATGAGGGTTGAAATCAATGGTTGAAATCAGTATGGCATAATGGCATAACTAATGTATTAAATGGACAAGGGGCCCTATCCAAAAAGGATTGTGGGAGTTGTAGTTATTAAATGATGATGAACGGCGGAAACCAGAATGTAATTGAAAAATCACACCCGTGTGAACTGAGTGGTGTGAGGTCTTATATAGCCTGATCAGCTGTGGTCTGACGTAATGTCTGATGTAATGAAATCACACCCGGGTGAACTGGGTGACCGTAGCAACCATGCTCATTTTTTATTTATTTTTTTTTTCCTGCCCAGACCGACTAACAAAGCCAGTTGTAGGAGAGGTCCACACCACTCAAAAATAAATGAAATGAAATAATAAAAATAAAGAATGAATTAAATCAATAAGGGGATTGGTTGAAATCAATAATAAATTGTCATACTAAGGCAATTAAATGGTCAAGGGGGTCCTATCTAAAAAAATAAAATGTATGAAATGATGATAAATGGCGGAAACGGAGTCTGACAGATGTCGTCGCGTATTCCTAATTATCAATAATCACACAATAACCAAATGGAGAATTAAGTGGGAATAAGCGAAAATGAAATATAAAATGTTCAGGTATGTTCAGGTAGCTATACGCAAGTACACGTTTGTCACACTCTTAAAATAATGAAATGGGAAATTTTAAACTGACCTATTTGTGGAATAGGAAGTTATGATGAGGTGAATTTAAAAGGAAGTGTTCCACACACACATATAAACACAGAAACACACATGGAGCGAGATGGGGGTTATCTGACAAAAATAGGATAAACGGAAATTTGTACTGATGCTACTATGACATGAAACATAATGTAAGGCAATAATAAAGTTTTGAAATGCAGTAAAAACTGTAAAAATAACAAAAATCTAAATTTTGTTTTGCCTCCCTTACTAAAAGTCTGAATTTTGAAAAATGTGGCTTTGCTCCGTTACTAAAAATCATGCAAAGTATGAGTTATCTATTCAAATAAACTTCTAAAGTAATAAAACAAGATGGCAGGGGACCGAGCCGGGGTAATCTCACACGCACACACGCACACGCATTCAAATGAAAATGTGTGTGGGGGGGGGGGGGGGGACCATTCACATATATCCACTTAAAAATAAATGAAATAAACTGTTCCACGGGCATTCACACACACATCCATACAAACAGGGGGGTGGGGAGAGGAGGGAGGGGATTCGTGCACACACGCGGACACACTGGCACACGCACATACGCACGCACGCAGACAAGCAGACAAAATACAGCCAGACATTGGGGTGCAGGTACACACACATATACACACGCATGCACGCACAAACGCACGCACGCAGACACACATTGGAGCGGAGAGGAGAGACAGAGCTATTCTCTCCCACGCATATGCACATTCCTGACACAGATAAGGCAGACAAGCATTAAAAAAATAAAAAGGTAACATTTAAACCATAATGGACAGGCGAGAAATAGCCAAATGTAATCTTTTAAAATAATCTGGGAATTAAATGGTCAAATGTAATAATGGCATCATTATTGTTACCTTGTTTTGGGGTGATATAAAAATGAATGAATTAGTACTGAATGAGAAAAGCGTCTGAATGAACGCAAGTCAAATCTGGACCCTATGAAGGTTGAAATTGAACCCTTGCAGCTGTCGCTCCGTATCGACTCAGAGGAGAATGCAAGAATAAATGAAAACATATATATATACTTCCACACACACGTCGATCCTGTGCTAAAAAACATATATATAATTCCTATCCAGACCGCTGACCATACTAAAAATGTTTACTACATGGGACAGAAGAAACTCAGGGAGGTTCCGATCGAAACATTGTCTGAAGTTGTTAAGCAACTAAAAATAAATGCCTCGCTGCTCGAGGTGGGGTGAATGATAATGACAACTTAATCTATGAAGGCTAAAGAAACCATAAATTACTTAACTTAGAGCAGATGTAGAAGCAGATAGGCAGAAGTCGGACCAGACGATCCAGGGCAGCGGGGTCTGGGGGAGATCCGTGGAGTGCTCACACGCCGTGAACCGTTATGTTCACTGCTGTTAGCAGTTCACGGACCCCAAAATAAAAATCGCTGTCCGTCCGAATCCCGGTGACATACCATTCCGATGTAATGGTAAACAACGATCAAATGAAAACTCCAAAAAGCTCCAAAAAAATGGCTTGTGTGAAGACTCCCCTCCGTGCGTGTGTCAAACAGAGAGAAAGAAAGAAAGGAGAGAAAGGGAGTGGAAAGGGAAATCTATGGTCTAACATTTAATTAATAATGTTGATGAGAAAGGACTGTATAATATTTATAATAGCAGAGCAAGAAACTCCGGAAATGTAAAAATACTTTTGAAAGTAAGAGTACAAATACTCGCTGGAACTAGCTTTTGTCGGAGCAGCTAATCTTTAAATTAGTCTAATACTCGTTAAAAGACGGCTATCGAATAGGACCAATTGATGCATATAAATTTAGGATAAGGGAAGGATTGAAGACCAATCAATCATCTGGACTCTGGAGGAGTACCGTGGAGGAGAATTTGTAAGAATGTAATAGAGTACAAATACTCAAGAAGTCAGAATTAAGGACTGTAAACCTTTTAAACAAGTGAATATTAACTTTATCTTTACTGTTATAATGTTCAACTGTAACTCTATAGTAATACCTTTTAAGGATAAATACTTTAGAGGAAAACTATAATACCAAAAGGAGAGGATTAGGCAGAGAAGTATCAGAGTATACCAGAATACCTTAGAATGAGTTTGACACCAGACACGGAAGAAAGAAGTCCACACCAGAGCTATGGTTTTCCATTTGATATATATTACAAATCACATCGGGAGAGAAATGGCAGGTCCGTACAGCGTTAAAACGATCTCTCACTGACACATCATCAGTGACAACATTTTATACTACATAAGTCATAACATCCTTTGGACATGGGGAAGTAATGTATTTGAGTTCAGAGGGTAACCAAAAGGTGAATTATGGCGACACCTATTGCCGGGAGGTTCACTTGGGACAGTACAACTGACGTGGCAAATCACACTTCCGGGAATCCAGAAAGTGTGATCAATGGGAATCGTAGTTCTTTAAGTAAATGTAGTTCACAGCCCAAGTTACTGACAACCAGCTAACGTAACTAGGAGACAACTTGTCTGCTCTGGCACCGTAGCAAGGCCGAATAACATGTTTTCCAACAGATACACTGGGTGTTTAGGCAAACAGGAGAAAACAATACTTTATCTTCCCGCCAGCTGGGGGGAAGAATTAATACTTATCTAAACGTTGGGCAGAAATTAGATGTAAACTCAGTGGGACACAGGGCATGAAAAATACATAGTTATTGGGAACATGGAAACTACCATCCACCAAAAATAACAGATCTACCAGATCTATCAGGCATACTATAGCATGCCGTCTTGCATCATTTTTGAGGATTTGAAATAAAGACGAAAATCACTCCGAGACCATGGGCTATAGCCCATCGTCTCGGAGTCATTTTCGTCTTTTTTTCAAATCCTTGTTTTTCATCATTTATGACCATGGCGATGGAATATAGCCAATGGTCTCGAACGGCATACTATAGCATGCCGTTTTGCATCATTTTTGAGGATTTGAAAAAAAGACGAAAATCACTCCGAGACCATGGGCTATAGCCCATCGTCTCGGAGTCATTTTCGTCTTTTTTTACAAATCCTTGTTTTTCATCATTTATGACCATGGCGATGGGCTATAGCCCATGGTCTCGAACGGCATACTATAGCATGCCGTTTTCCATCAATTTTGAGTATTTGAAAAAAAGACGAAAATCACTCCGAGACCATGGGCTATAGCCCATCGTCTCGGAGTCATTTTCGTCTTTTTTTCAAATGCTCGTTTTTCATCATTCATGACCATGGCGATGGAATATAGCCCATGGTCTCGAACGGCATACTATAGCATGCCGTTTTGCATCATTTTTGAGGATTTGAAAAGAAGACGAAAATGACTCCGAGACCATGGGCTATAGCCCATCGTCTCGGAGTCATTTTCAAATCCTTGTTTTTCATCATTTATGCCCATGGCGATGGGCTATAGCCCATGGTCTCGAACGGCATACCGTTTTGCATCATTTTTGAGGATTTGAAAAAAAGACGAAAATCACTCCGAGACCATGGGCTATAGCCCATCGTCTCAGAGTCATTTTCGTCTTTTTTTCAAATCCTTGTTTTTCATAATTTATGACCATGGCGATGGGCTATAGCCCATGGTCTCGAACGGCATACTATAGCATGCCGTTTTGCATCATTTTTGAGGATTTGAAAAAAAGACGAAAATCACTCCGAGACCATGGGCTATAGCCCATCGTCTCGGAGTCATTTTCGTCTTTTTTTCAAATCCTTGTTTTTCATCATTTATGACCATGGCGATGGGATATAGCCCATGGTCTCGAACGGCATACTATAGCATGCCGTTTTGCATCATTTTTGAGGATTTGAAAAAAAGACGAAAATCACTCCGAGACCATGGGCTATAGCCCATCGTCTCGGAGTCATTTTCGTCTTTTTTTCAAATCCTCGTTTTTCATCATTTATGACCATGGCGATGGGCTATAGCCCATGGTCTCGAACGGCATACTATAGCATGCCGTTTTCCATCATTTTTGAGGATTTGAAAAAAAGACGAAAATGACTCTGAGACCATGGGCTATAGCCCATCGTCTCGGAGTCATTTTAAAATCCTTGTTTTTCATCATTTATGCCCATGGCGATGGGCTATAGCCCATGGTCTCGAATGGCATACCGTTTTGCATCATTTTTGAGGATTTGAAAAAAAGACGAAAATCACTCCGGGACCATGGGCTATAGCCCATCGTCTCGGAGTCATTTTCGTCTTTTTTTCAAATCCTTGTTTTTCATCATTCATGACCATGGCGATGGGCTATAGCCCATGGTCTCGAACGGCATACTATAGCATGCCGTTTTGCATCATTTTTGAGGATTTGAAAAAAAGACGAAAATCACTCCGAGACCATGGGCTATAGCCCAACGTCTCGGAGTCATTTTCGTAATTTTTTCAAATCCTTGTTTTTCATCATTTATGACCATGGCGATGGAATATAGCCCATGGTCTCGAACGGCATACTATAGCATGCCGTTTTGCATCATTTTTGAGGATTTGAAAAAAAGACGAAAATGACTCCGAGACCATGGGCTATAGCCCATCGTCTCGGAGTCATTTTCAAATCCTTGTTTTTCATCATTTATGCCCATGGCGATGGGCTATAGCCCATGGTCTCGAATGGCATACCGTTTTGCATCATTTTTGAGGATTTGAAAAAAAGACGAAAATCACTCCGAGACCATGGGCTATAGCCCATGGTCTCGAACGGCATACTATAGCATGCCGTTTTGCATCATTTTTGAGGATTTGAAATAAAGACGAAAATCACTCCGAGACCATGGGCTATAGCCCATCGTCTCGGAGTCATTTTCGTCTTTTTTTCAAATCCTTGTTTTTCATAATGTATGACCATGGCGATGGGCTATAGCCCATGGTCTCGAACGGCATACTATAGCATGCCGTTTTGCATCATTTTTGAGGATTTGAAAAAAAGATGAAAATCACTCCGAGACCATGGGCTATAGCCCATCGTCTCGGAGTCATTTTCGTCTTTTTTTCAAATCCTTGTTTTTCATCATTTATGACCATGGCGATGGGCTATAGCCCATGGTCTCGAACGGCATACTATAGCATGCCATTTTGCATCATTTTTGAGGATTTGAAAAAAAGACGAAAATCACTCCGAGACCATGGGCTATAGCCCATCGTCTTGGAGTCATTTTCGTCTTTATTTCAAATCCTTGTTTTTCATCATTTATGACCATGGCGATGGAATATAGCCAATGGTCTCGAACGGCATACTATAGCATGCCGTTTTGCATAATTTTTGAGGATTTCATTTTCGTCTTTTTTTCAAATCCTTGTTTTTCATCATTTATGACCATGGCGATGGGCTATAGCCCATGGTCTCGAACGGCATACTATAGCATGCCGTCTTGCATCATTTTTGAGGATTTGAAATAAAGACGAAAATCACTCCGAGACCATGGGCTATAGCCCATCGTCTCGGAGTCATTTTCGTCTTTTTTTCAAATCCTTGTTTTTCATCATTTATGACCATGGCGATGGAATATAGCCAATGGTCTCGAACGGCATACTATAGCATGCCGTTTTGCATCATTTTTGAGGATTTGAAAAAAAGACGAAAATCACTCCGAGACCATGGGCTATAGCCCATTGTCTTGGAGTCATTTTCGTCTTTTTTTCAAATCCTTGTTTTTCATCATTTATGACCATGGCGATGGAATATAGCCAATGGTCTCGAACGGCATACTATAGCATGCCGTTTTGCATCATTTTTGAGGATTTCATTTTCGTCTTTTTTTCAAATCCTTGTTTTTCATCATTTATGACCATGGCGATGGGCTATAGCCCATGGTCTCGAACGGCATACTATAGCATGCCGTCTTGCATCATTTTTGAGGATTTGAAATAAAGACGAAAATCACTCCGAGACCATGGGCTATAGCCCATCGTCTCGGAGTCATTTTCGTCTTTTTTTCAAATCCTTGTTTTTCATCTCGTCTCGGAGTCATTTTAAAATCCTTGTTTTTCATAATTTATGCCCATGGCGATGGGCTATAGCCCATGGTCTCGAATGGCATACCGTTTTGCATCATTTTTGAGGATTTGAAAAAAAGACGAAAATCACTCCGGGACCATGGGCTATAGCCCATCGTCTCGGAGTCATTTTCGTCTTTTTTTCAAATCCTTGTTTTTCATCATTCATGACCATGGCGATGGGCTATAGCCCATGGTCTCGAACGGCATACTATAGCATGCCGTTTTGCATCATTTTTGAGGATTTGAAAAAAAGACGAAAATCACTCCGAGACCATGGGCTATAGCCCATCGTCTCGGAGTCATTTTCGTCTTTTTTTCAAATCCTTGTTTTTCATAATTTATGACCATGGCGATGGGCTATAGCCCATGGTCTCGAACGGCATACTATAGCATGCCGTTTTGCACCATTTTTGAGGATTTGAAAAAAAGACGAAAATCACTCCGAGACCATGGGCTATAGCCCATCGTCTCGGAGTCATTTTCGTCTTTTTTTCAAATCCTTGTTTTTCATCATTTAAGACCATGGCGATGGGCTATAGCCCATGGTCTCGAACGGCATACTATAGCATGCCGTTTTGCATCATTTTTGAGGATTTGAAAAAAAGACGAAAATCACTCCGAGACCATGGGCTATAGCCCATCGTCTCGGAGTCATTTTCGTCTTTTTTTCAAATCCTTGTTTTTCATCATTTATGACCATGGCGATGGGATATAGCCCATGGTCTCGAACGGCATACTATAGCATGCCGTTTTGCATCATTTTTGAGGATTTGAAATAAAGACGAAAATCACTCCGAGACCATGGGCTATAGCCCATCGTCTCGGAGTCATTTTCGTCTTTTTTTCAAATCCTTGTTTTTCATCATTTATGACCATGGCGATGGAATATAGCCAATGGTCTCGAACGGCATACTATAGCATGCCGTTTTGCATCATTTTTGAGGATTTGAAAAAAAGACGAAAATCACTCCGAGACCATGGGCTATAGCCCATCGTCTCGGAGTCATTTTCGTCTTTTTTTACAAATCCTTGTTTTTCATCATTTATGACCATGGCGATGGGCTATAGCCCATGGTCTCGAACGGCATACTATAGCATGCCGTTTTCCATCAATTTTGAGTATTTGAAAAAAAGACGAAAATCACTCCGAGACCATGGGCTATAGCCCATCGTCTCGGAGTCATTTTCGTCTTTTTTTCAAATGCTCGTTTTTCATCATTTATGACCATGGCGATGGGCTATAGCCCATGGTCTCGAACGGCATACTATAGCATGCCGTTTTGCATCATTTTTGAGGATTTGAAAAAAAGACGAAAATGACTCCGAGACCATGGGCTATAGCCCATCGTCTCGGAGTCATTTTCAAATCCTTGTTTTTCATCATTTATGCCCATGGCGATGGGCTATAGCCCATGGTCTCGAACGGCATACCGTTTTGCATCATTTTTGAGGATTTGAAAAAAAGACGAAAATCACTCCGAGACCATGGGCTATAGCCCATCGTCTCAGAGTCATTTTCGTCTTTTTTTCAAATCCTTGTTTTTCATAATTTATGACCATGGCGATGGGCTATAGCCCATGGTCTCGAACGGCATACTATAGCATGCCGTTTTGCATCATTTTTGAGGATTTGAAAAAAAGACGAAAATCACTCCGAGACCATGGGCTATAGCCCATCGTCTCGGAGTCATTTTCGTCTTTTTTTCAAATCCTTGTTTTTCATCATTTATGACCATGGCGATGGGCTATAGCCCATGGTCTCGAACGGCATACTATAGCATGCCGTTTTGCATCATTTTTGAGGATTTGAAAAAAAGACGAAAATCACTCCGAGACCATGGGCTATAGCCCATCGTCTCGGAGTCATTTTCGTCTTTTTTTCAAATCCTTGTTTTTCATCATTTATGACCATGGCGATGGGATATAGCCCATGGTCTCGAACGGCATACTATAGCATGCCGTTTTGCATCATTTTTGAGGATTTGAAATAAAGACGAAAATCACTCCGAGACCATGGGCTATAGCCCATCGTCTCGGAGTCATTTTCGTCTTTTTTTCAAATCCTTGTTTTTCATCATTTATGACCATGGCGATGGAATATAGCCAATGGTCTCGAACGGCATACTATAGCATGCCGTTTTGCATCATTTTTGAGGATTTGAAAAAAAGACGAAAATCACTCCGAGACCATGGGCTATAGCCCATCGTCTCGGAGTCATTTTCGTCTTTTTTTACAAATCCTTGTTTTTCATCATTTATGACCATGGCGATGGGCTATAGCCCATGGTCTCGAACGGCATACTATAGCATGCCGTTTTCCATCAATTTTGAGTATTTGAAAAAAAGACGAAAATCACTCCGAGACCATGGGCTATAGCCCATCGTCTCGGAGTCATTTTCGTCTTTTTTTCAAATGCTCGTTTTTCATCATTTATGACCATGGCGATGGGCTATAGCCCATGGTCTCGAACGGCATACTATAGCATGCCGTTTTCCATCATTTTTGAGGATTTGAAAAAAAGACGAAAATGACTCCGAGACCATGGGCTATAGCCCATCGTCTCGGAGTCATTTTCAAATCCTTGTTTTTCATCATTTATGCCCATGGCGATGGGCTATAGCCCATGGTCTCGAACGGCATACCGTTTTGCATCATTTTTGAGGATTTGAAAAAAAGACGAAAATCATTCCGGGACCATGGGCTATATCCCATCGTCTCGGAGTCATTTTCGTCTTTTTTTCAAATCCTCGTTTTTCATCATTTATGACCATGGCGATGGGCTATAGCCCATGGTCTCGAACGGCATACTATAGTATGCCGTTTTCCATCATTTTTGAGGATTTGAAAAAAAGACGAAAATCACTCCGAGACCATGGGCTATAGCCCATGGTCTCGGAGTCATTTTCGTCATTTTTTCAAATCCTTGTTTTTCATCATTTATGACCATGGCGATGGAATATAGCCCATGGTCTCGAACGGCATACTATAGCATGCCGTTTTGCATCATTTTTGAGGATTTGAAAAGAAGACGAAAATGACTCCGAGACCATGGGCTATAGCCCATCGTCTCGGAGTCATTTTCAAATCCTTGTTTTTCATCATTTATGCCCATGGCGATGGGCTATAGCCCATGGTCTCGAACGGCATACCGTTTTGCATCATTTTTGAGGATTTGAAAAAAAGACGAAAATCACTCCGAGACCATGGGCTATAGCCCATCGTCTCAGAGTCATTTTCGTCTTTTTTTCAAATCCTTGTTTTTCATAATTTATGACCATGGCGATGGGCTATAGCCCATGGTCTCGAACGGCATACTATAGCATGCCGTTTTGCATCATTTTTGAGGATTTGAAAAAAAGACGAAAATCACTCCGAGACCATGGGCTATAGCCCATCGTCTCGGAGTCATTTTCGTCTTTTTTTCAAATCCTTGTTTTTCATCATTTATGACCATGGCGATGGGATATAGCCCATGGTCTCGAACGGCATACTATAGCATGCCGTTTTGCATCATTTTTGAGGATTTGAAAAAAAGACAAAAATCACTCCGAGACCATGGGCTATAGCCCATCGTCTCGGAGTCATTTTCGTCTTTTTTTCAAATCCTCGTTTTTCATCATTTATGACCATGGCGATGGGCTATAGCCCATGGTCTCGAACGGCATACTATAGCATGCCGTTTTCCATCATTTTTGAGGATTTGAAAAAAAGACGAAAATGACTCTGAGACCATGGGCTATAGCCCATCGTCTCGGAGTCATTTTAAAAAATCCTTGTTTTTCATCATTTATGCCCATGGCGATGGGCTATAGCCCATGGTCTCGAATGGCATACCGTTTTGCATCATTTTTGAGGATTTGAAAAAAAGACGAAAATCACTCCGAGACCATGGGCTATAGCCCATCGTCTCGGAGTCATTTTCGTCTTTTTTTCAAATCCTTGTTTTTCATCATTCATGACCATGGCGATGGGCTATAGCCCATGGTCTCGAACGGCATACTATAGCATGCCGTTTTGCATCATTTTTGAGGATTTGAAAAAAAGACGAAAATCACTCCGAGACCATGGGCTATAGCCCAACGTCTCGGAGTCATTTTCGTCATTTTTTCAAATCCTTGTTTTTCATCATTTATGACCATGGCGATGGAATATAGCCCATGGTCTCGAACGGCATACTATAGCATGCCGTTTTGCATCATTTTTGAGGATTTGAAAAAAAGACGAAAATGACTCCGAGACCATGGGCTATAGCCCATCGTCTCGGAGTCATTTTCAAATCCTTGTTTTTCATCATTTATGCCCATGGCGATGGGCTATAGCCCATGGTCTCGAATGGCATACCGTTTTGCATCATTTTTGAGGATTTGAAAAAAAGACGAAAATCACTCCGAGACCATGGGCTATAGCCCATGGTCTCGAACGGCATACTATAGCATGCCGTTTTGCATCATTTTTGAGGATTTGAAATAAAGACGAAAATCACTCCGAGACCATGGGCTATAGCCCATCGTCTCGGAGTCATTTTCGTCTTTTTTTCAAATCCTTGTTTTTCATAATGTATGACCATGGCGATGGGCTATAGCCCATGGTCTCGAACGGCATACTATAGCATGCCGTTTTGCATCATTTTTGAGGATTTGAAAAAAAGACGAAAATCACTCCGAGACCATGGGCTATAGCCCATCGTCTCGGAGTCATTTTCGTCTTTTTTTCAAATCCTTGTTTTTCATCATTTATGACCATGGCGATGGGATATAGCCCATGGTCTCGAACGGCATACTATAGCATGCCGTTTTGCATCATTTTTGAGGATTTGAAAAAAAGACGAAAATCACTCCGAGACCATGGGCTATAGCCCATCGTCTCGGAGTCATTTTCGTCTTTTTTTCAAATCCTCGTTTTTCATCATTTATGACCATGGCGATGGGCTATAGCCCATGGTCTCGAACGGCATACTATAGCATGCCGTTTTCCATCATTTTTGAGGATTTGAAAAAAAGACGAAAATGACTCTGAGACCATGGGCTATAGCCCATCGTCTCGGAGTCATTTTCGTCTTTTTTTCAAATCCTTGTTTTTCATAATGTATGACCATGGCGATGGGCTATAGCCCATGGTCTCGAACGGCATACTATAGCATGCCGTTTTGCATCATTTTTGAGGATTTGAAAAAAAGACGAAAATCACTCCGAGACCATGGGCTATAGCCCATCGTCTCGGAGTCATTTTCGTCTTTTTTTCAAATCCTTGTTTTTCATCATTTATGACCATGGCGATGGGATATAGCCCATGGTCTCGAACGGCATACTATAGCATGCCGTTTTGCATCATTTTTGAGGATTTGAAAAAAAGACGAAAATCACTCCGAGACCATGGGCTATAGCCCATCGTCTCGGAGTCATTTTCGTCTTTTTTTCAAATCCTTGTTTTTCATCATTCATGACCATGGCGATGGGCTATAGCCCATGGTCTCGAACGGCATACTATAGCATGCCGTTTTGCATCATTTTTGAGGATTTGAAAAAAAGACGAAAATCACTCCGAGACCATGGGCTATAGCCCAACGTCTCGGAGTCATTTTCGTCATTTTTTCAAATCCTTGTTTTTCATCATTTATGACCATGGCGATGGAATATAGCCCATGGTCTCGAACGGCATACTATAGCATGCCGTTTTGCATCATTTTTGAGGATTTGAAAAAAAGACGAAAATGACTCCGAGACCATGGGCTATAGCCCATCGTCTCGGAGTCATTTTCAAATCCTTGTTTTTCATCATTTATGCCCATGGCGATGGGCTATAGCCCATGGTCTCGAATGGCATACCGTTTTGCATCATTTTTGAGGATTTGAAAAAAAGACGAAAATCACTCCGAGACCATGGGCTATAGCCCATGGTCTCGAACGGCATACTATAGCATGCCGTTTTGCATCATTTTTGAGGATTTGAAATAAAGACGAAAATCACTCCGAGACCATGGGCTATAGCCCATCGTCTCGGAGTCATTTTCGTCTTTTTTTCAAATCCTTGTTTTTCATAATGTATGACCATGGCGATGGGCTATAGCCCATGGTCTCGAACGGCATACTATAGCATGCCGTTTTGCATCATTTTTGAGGATTTGAAAAAAAGACGAAAATCACTCCGAGACCATGGGCTATAGCCCATCGTCTCGGAGTCATTTTCGTCTTTTTTTCAAATCCTTGTTTTTCATCATTTATGACCATGGCGATGGGATATAGCCCATGGTCTCGAACGGCATACTATAGCATGCCGTTTTGCATCATTTTTGAGGATTTGAAAAAAAGACGAAAATCACTCCGAGACCATGGGCTATAGCCCATCGTCTCGGAGTCATTTTCGTCTTTTTTTCAAATCCTCGTTTTTCATCATTTATGACCATGGCGATGGGCTATAGCCCATGGTCTCGAACGGCATACTATAGCATGCCGTTTTCCATCATTTTTGAGGATTTGAAAAAAAGACGAAAATGACTCTGAGACCATGGGCTATAGCCCATCGTCTCGGAGTCATTTTCGTCTTTTTTTCAAATCCTTGTTTTTCATAATGTATGACCATGGCGATGGGCTATAGCCCATGGTCTCGAACGGCATACTATAGCATGCCGTTTTGCATCATTTTTGAGGATTTGAAAAAAAGACGAAAATCACTCCGAGACCATGGGCTATAGCCCATCGTCTCGGAGTCATTTTCGTCTTTTTTTCAAATCCTTGTTTTTCATCATTTATGACCATGGCGATGGGATATAGCCCATGGTCTCGAACGGCATACTATAGCATGCCGTTTTGCATCATTTTTGAGGATTTGAAAAAAAGACGAAAATCACTCCGAGACCATGGGCTATAGCCCATCGTCTCGGAGTCATTTTCGTCTTTTTTTCAAATCCTCGTTTTTCATCATTTATGACCATGGCGATGGGCTATAGCCCATGGTCTCGAACGGCATACTATAGCATGCCGTTTTCCATCATTTTTGAGGATTTGAAAAAAAGACGAAAATGACTCTGAGACCATGGGCTATAGCCCATCGTCTCGGAGTCATTTTAAAATCCTTGTTTTTCATCATTTATGCCCATGGCGATGGGCTATAGCCCATGGTCTCGAATGGCATACCGTTTTGCATCATTTTTGAGGATTTGAAAAAAAGACGAAAATCACTCCGAGACCATGGGCTATAGCCCATCGTCTCGGAATCATTTTCGTCTTTTTTTCAAATCCTTGTTTTTCATCATTCATGACCATGGCGATGGGCTATAGCCCATGGTCTCGAACGGCATACTATAGCATGCCGTTTTGCATCATTTTTGAGGATTTGAAAAAAAGACGAAAATCACTCCGAGACCATGGGCTATAGCCCAACGTCTCGGAGTCATTTTCGTCATTTTTTCAAATCCTTGTTTTTCATCATTTATGACCATGGCGATGGAATATAGCCCATGGTCTCGAACGGCATACTATAGCATGCCGTTTTGCATCATTTTTGAGGATTTGAAAAGAAGACGAAAATGACTCCGAGACCATGGGCTATAGCCCATCGTCTCGGAGTCATTTTCAAATCCTTGTTTTTCATCATTTATGCCCATGGCGATGGGCTATAGCCCATGGTCTCGAACGGCATACCGTTTTGCATCATTTTTGAGGATTTGAAAAAAAGACGAAAATCACTCCGAGACCATGGGCTATAGCCCATCGTCTCAGAGTCATTTTCGTCTTTTTTTCAAATCCTTGTTTTTCATAATTTATGACCATGGCGATGGGCTATAGCCCATGGTCTCGAACGGCATACTATAGCATGCCGTTTTGCATCATTTTTGAGGATTTGAAAAAAAGACGAAAATCACTCCGAGACCATGGGCTATAGCCCATCGTCTCGGAGTCATTTTCGTCTTTTTTTCAAATCCTTGTTTTTCATCATTTATGACCATGGCGATGGGATATAGCCCATGGTCTCGAACGGCATACTATAGCATGCCGTTTTGCATCATTTTTGAGGATTTGAAAAAAAGACGAAAATGACTCTGAGACCATGGGCTATAGCCCATCGTCTCGGAGTCATTTTAAAATCCTTGTTTTTCATCATTTATGCCCATGGCGATGGGCTATAGCCCATGGTCTCGAATGGCATACCGTTTTGCATCATTTTTGAGGATTTGAAAAAAAGACGAAAATCACTCCGAGACCATGGGCTATAGCCCATCGTCTCGGAGTCATTTTCGTCTTTTTTTCAAATCCTTGTTTTTCATCATTCATGACCATGGCGATGGGCTATAGCCCATGGTCTCGAACGGCATACTATAGCATGCCGTTTTGCATCATTTTTGAGGATTTGAAAAAAAGACGAAAATCACTCCGAGACCATGGGCTATAGCCCAACGTCTCGGAGTCATTTTCGTCATTTTTTCAAATCCTTGTTTTTCATCATTCATGACCATGGCGATGGGCTATAGCCCATGGTCTCGAACGGCATACTATAGCATGCCGTTTTGCATCATTTTTGAGGATTTGAAAAAAAGACGAAAATGACTCCGAGACCATGGGCTATAGCCCATCGTCTCGGAGTCATTTTCAAATCCTTGTTTTTCATCATTTATGCCCATGGCGATGGGCTATAGCCCATGGTCTCGAATGGCATACCGTTTTGCATCATTTTTGAGGATTTGAAAAAAAGACGAAAATCACTCCGAGACCATGGGCTATAGCCCATGGTCTCGAACGGCATACTATAGCATGCCGTTTTGCATCATTTTTGAGGATTTGAAATAAAGACGAAAATCACTCCGAGACCATGGGCTATAGCCCATCGTCTCGGAGTCATTTTCGTCTTTTTTTCAAATCCTTGTTTTTCATAATGTATGACCATGGCGATGGGCTATAGCCCATGGTCTCGAACGGCATACTATAGCATGCCGTTTTGCATCATTTTTGAGGATTTGAAAAAAAGATGAAAATCACTCCGAGACCATGGGCTATAGCCCATCGTCTCGGAGTCATTTTCGTCTTTTTTTCAAATCCTTGTTTTTCATCATTTATGACCATGGCGATGGGCTATAGCCCATGGTCTCGAACGGCATACTATAGCATGCCATTTTGCATCATTTTTGAGGATTTGAAAAAAAAAAGAAAATCACTCCGAGACCATGGGCTATAGCCCATCGTCTTGGAGTCATTTTCGTCTTTATTTCAAATCCTTGTTTTTCATCATTTATGACCATGGCGATGGAATATAGCCAATGGTCTCGAACGGCATACTATAGCATGCCGTTTTGCATAATTTTTGAGGATTTCATTTTCGTCTTTTTTTCAAATCCTTGTTTTTCATCATTTATGACCATGGCGATGGGCTATAGCCCATGGTCTCGAACGGCATACTATAGCATGCCGTCTTGCATCATTTTTGAGGATTTGAAATAAAGACGAAAATCACTCCGAGACCATGGGCTATAGCCCATCGTCTCGGAGTCATTTTCGTCTTTTTTTCAAATCCTTGTTTTTCATCATTTATGACCATGGCGATGGAATATAGCCAATGGTCTCGAACGGCATACTATAGCATGCCGTTTTGCATCATTTTTGAGGATTTGAAAAAAAGACGAAAATCACTCCGAGACCATGGGCTATAGCCCATTGTCTTGGAGTCATTTTCGTCTTTTTTTCAAATCCTTGTTTTTCATCATTTATGACCATGGCGATGGAATATAGCCAATGGTCTCGAACGGCATACTATAGCATGCCGTTTTGCATCATTTTTGAGGATTTCATTTTCGTCTTTTTTTCAAATCCTTGTTTTTCATCATTTATGACCATGGCGATGGGCTATAGCCCATGGTCTCGAACGGCATACTATAGCATGCCGTCTTGCATCATTTTTGAGGATTTGAAATAAAGACGAAAATCACTCCGAGACCATGGGCTATAGCCCATCGTCTCGGAGTCATTTTCGTCTTTTTTTCAAATCCTTGTTTTTCATCTCGTCTCGGAGTCATTTTAAAATCCTTGTTTTTCATAATTTATGCCCATGGCGATGGGCTATAGCCCATGGTCTCGAATGGCATACCGTTTTGCATCATTTTTGAGGATTTGAAAAAAAGACGAAAATCACTCCGGGACCATGGGCTATAGCCCATCGTCTCGGAGTCATTTTCGTCTTTTTTTCAAATCCTTGTTTTTCATCATTCATGACCATGGCGATGGGCTATAGCCCATGGTCTCGAACGGCATACTATAGCATGCCGTTTTGCATCATTTTTGAGGATTTGAAAAAAAGACGAAAATCACTCCGAGACCATGGGCTATAGCCCAACGTCTCGGAGTCATTTTCGTCTTTTTTTCAAATCCTTGTTTTTCATAATTTATGACCATGGCGATGGGCTATAGCCCATGGTCTCGAACGGCATACTATAGCATGCCGTTTTGCATCATTTTTGAGGATTTGAAAAAAATACGAAAATCACTCCGAGACCATGGGCTATAGCCCATCGTCTCGGAGTCATTTTCGTCTTTTTTTCAAATCCTTGTTTTTCATCATTTATGACCATGGCGATGGAATATAGCCCATGGTCTCGAACGGCATACTATAGCATGCCCTTTTGCATCATTTTTGAGGATTTGAAAAAAAGACGAAAATGACTCCGAGACGATGGGCTATAGCCCATCGTCTCGGAGTCATTTTCGTCTTTTTTTCAAATCCTTGTTTTTCATCATTTATGACCATGGCGTTGGGCTATAGCCCATGGTCTCGAACGGCATACTATAGCATGCCGTTTTGCATCATTTTTGAGGATTTGAAATAAAGACGAAAATCACTCCGAGACCATGGGCTATAGCCCATCGTCTCGGAGTCATTTTCGTCTTTTTTTCAAATCCTTGTTTTTCATAATGTATGACCATGGCGATGGGCTATAGCCCATGGTCTCGAACGGCATACTATAGCATGCCGTTTTGCATCATTTTTGAGGATTTGAAAAAAGACGAAAATCACTCCGAGACCATGGGCTATAGCCCATCGTCTCGGAGTCATTTTCGTCTTTTTTTCAAATCCTCGTTTTTCATCATTTATGACCATGGCGATGGGCTATAGCCCATGGTCTCGAACGGCATACTATAGCATGCCGTTTTCCATCAATTTTGAGGATTTGAAAAAAAGAAGAAAATCACTCCGAGACCATGGGCTATAGCCCATCGTCTCGGAGTCATTTTCGTCTTTTTTTTTTCAAATCCTCGTTTTTCATCATTTATGACCATGGCGATGGGCTATAGCCCATGGTCTCGAACGGCATACTATAGCATGCCGTTTTCCATCATTTTTGAGGATTTGAAAAAAAGACGAAAATCACTATTTTAAAAAAAGACGAAAATGACTCCGAGACGATGGGCTATAGCCCATCGTCTCGAACGGCATACTATAGCATGCCGTTTTGCATCATTTTTGAGGATTTGAAAAAAAGACGAAAATGACTCCGAGACCATGGGCTATAGCCCATCGTCTCGGAGTCATTTTCAAATCCTTGTTTTTCATCATTTATGCCCATGGCGATGGGCTATAGCCCATGGTCTCGAACGGCATACCGTTTTGCATCATTTTTGAGGATTTGAAAAAAAGACGAAAATCACTCCGAGACCATGGGCTATAGCCCATCGTCTCGGAGTCATTTTCGTCTTTTTTTCAAATCCTTGTTTTTCATCATTTATGACCATGGCGATGGAATATAGCCAATGGTCTCGAACGGCATACTATAGCATGCCGTTTTGCATCATTTTTGAGGATTTGAAAAAAAGACGAAAATCACTCCGAGACCATGGGCTATAGCCCATCGTCTTGGAGTCATTTTCGTCTTTTTTTCAAATCCTTGTTTTTCATCATTTATGACCATGGCGATGGAATATAGCCAATGGTCTCGAACGGCATACTATAGCATGCCGTTTTGCATAATTTTTGAGGATTTCATTTTCGTCTTTTTTTCAAATCCTTGTTTTTCATCATTTATGACCATGGCGATGGGCTATAGCCCATGGTCTCGAACGGCATACTATAGCATGCCGTCTTGCATCATTTTTGAGGATTTGAAATAAAGACGAAAATCACTCCGAGACCATGGGCTATAGCCCATCGTCTCGGAGTCATTTTCGTCTTTTTTTCAAATCCTTGTTTTTCATCATTTATGACCATGGCGATGGAATATAGCCAATGGTCTCGAACGGCATACTATAGCATGCCGTTTTGCATCATTTTTGAGGATTTGAAAAAAAGACGAAAATCACTCCGAGACCATGGGCTATAGCCCATTGTCTTGGAGTCATTTTCGTCTTTTTTTCAAATCCTTGTTTTTCATCATTTATGACCATGGCGATGGAATATAGCCAATGGTCTCGAACGGCATACTATAGCATGCCGTTTTGCATCATTTTTGAGGATTTCATTTTCGTCTTTTTTTCAAATCCTTGTTTTTCATCATTTATGACCATGGCGATGGGCTATAGCCCATGGTCTCGAACGGCATACTATAGCATGCCGTCTTGCATCATTTTTGAGGATTTGAAATAAAGACGAAAATCACTCCGAGACCATGGGCTATAGCCCATCGTCTCGGAGTCATTTTCGTCTTTTTTTCAAATCCTTGTTTTTCATCTCGTCTCGGAGTCATTTTAAAATCCTTGTTTTTCATAATTTATGCCCATGGCGATGGGCTATAGCCCATGGTCTCGAATGGCATACCGTTTTGCATCATTTTTGAGGATTTGAAAAAAATACGAAAATCACTCCGAGACCATGGGCTATAGCCCATCGTCTCGGAGTCATTTTCGTCTTTTTTTCAAATCCTTGTTTTTCATCATTTATGACCATGGCGATGGAATATAGCCCATGGTCTCGAACGGCATACTATAGCATGCCGTTTTGCATCATTTTTGAGGATTTGAAAAAAAGACGAAAATGACTCCGAGACGATGGGCTATAGCCCATCGTCTCGGAGTCATTTTCGTCTTTTTTTCAAATCCTTGTTTTTCATCATTTATGACCATGGCGTTGGGCTATAGCCCATGGTCTCGAACGGCATACTATAGCATGCCGTTTTGCATCATTTTTGAGGATTTGAAATAAAGACGAAAATCACTCCGAGACCATGGGCTATAGCCCATCGTCTCGGAGTCATTTTCGTCTTTTTTTCAAATCCTTGTTTTTCATAATGTATGACCATGGCGATGGGCTATAGCCCATGGTCTCGAACGGCATACTATAGCATGCCGTTTTGCATCATTTTTGAGGATTTGAAAAAAGACGAAAATCACTCCGAGACCATGGGCTATAGCCCATCGTCTCGGAGTCATTTTCGTCTTTTTTTCAAATCCTCGTTTTTCATCATTTATGACCATGGCGATGGGCTATAGCCCATGGTCTCGAACGGCATACTATAGCATGCCGTTTTCCATCAATTTTGAGGATTTGAAAAAAAGAAGAAAATCACTCCGAGACCATGGGCTATAGCCCATCGTCTCGGAGTCATTTTCGTCTTTTTTTTTCAAATCCTCGTTTTTCATCATTTATGACCATGGCGATGGGCTATAGCCCATGGTCTCGAACGGCATACTATAGCATGCCGTTTTCCATCATTTTTGAGGATTTGAAAAAAAGACGAAAATCACTATTTTAAAAAAAGACGAAAATGACTCCGAGACGATGGGCTATAGCCCATCGTCTCGAACGGCATACTATAGCATGCCGTTTTGCATCATTTTTGAGGATTTGAAAAAAAGACGAAAATGACTCCGAGACCATGGGCTATAGCCCATCGTCTCGGAGTCATTTTCAAATCCTTGTTTTTCATCATTTATGCCCATGGCGATGGGCTATAGCCCATGGTCTCGAATGGCATACCGTTTTGCATCATTTTTGAGGATTTGAAAAAAAGACGAAAATCACTCCGGGACCATGGGCTATAGCCCATCGTCTCGGAGTCATTTTCGTCTTTTTTTCAAATCCTTGTTTTTCATCATTCATGACCATGGCGATGGGCTATAGCTCATGGTCTCGAACGGCATACTATAGCATGCCGTTTTGCATCATTTTTGAGGATTTGAAAAAAAGACGAAAATCACTCCGAGACCATGGGCTATAGCCCAACGTCTCGGAGTCATTTTCGTCATTTTTTCAAATCCTTGTTTTTCATCATTTATGACCATGGCGATGGAATATAGCCCATGGTCTCGAACGGCATACTATAGCATGCCGTTTTGCATCATTTTTGAGGATTTGAAAAAAAGACGAAAATGACTCCGAGACCATGGGCTATAGCCCATCGTCTCGGAGTCATTTTCAAATCCTTGTTTTTCATCATTTATGCCCATGGCGATGGGCTATAGCCCATGGTCTCGAATGGCATACCGTTTTGCATCATTTTTGAGGATTTGAAAAAAAGACGAAAATCACTCCGAGACCATGGGCTATAGCCCATGGTCTCGAACGGCATACTATAGCATGCCGTTTTGCATCATTTTTGAGGATTTGAAATAAAGACGAAAATCACTCCGAGACCATGGGCTATAGCCCATCGTCTCGGAGTCATTTTCGTCTTTTTTTCAAATCCTTGTTTTTCATAATGTATGACCATGGCGATGGGCTATAGCCCATGGTCTCGAACGGCATACTATAGCATGCCGTTTTGCATCATTTTTGAGGATTTGAAAAAAAGATGAAAATCACTCCGAGACCATGGGCTATAGCCCATCGTCTCGGAGTCATTTTCGTCTTTTTTTCAAATCCTTGTTTTTCATCATTTATGACCATGGCGATGGGCTATAGCCCATGGTCTCGAACGGCATACTATAGCATGCCGTCTTGCATCATTTTTGAGGATTTGAAATAAAGACGAAAATCACTCCGAGACCATGGGCTATAGCCCATCGTCTCGGAGTCATTTTCGTCTTTTTTTCAAATCCTTGTTTTTCATCATTTATGACCATGGCGATGGAATATAGCCAATTGTCTCGAACGGCATACTATAGCATGCCGTTTTGCATCATTTTTGAGGATTTGAAAAAAAGACGAAAATCACTCCGAGACCATGGGCTATAGCCCATCGTCTTGGAGTCATTTTCGTCTTTTTTTCAAATCCTTGTTTTTCATCATTTATGACCATGGCGATGGAATATAGCCAATGGTCTCGAACGGCATACTATAGCATGCCGTTTTGCATCATTTTTGAGGATTTCATTTTCGTCTTTTTTTCAAATCCTTGTTTTTCATCATTTATGACCATGGCGATGGGCTATAGCCCATGGTCTCGAACGGCATACTATAGCATGCCGTCTTGCATCATTTTTGAGGATTTGAAATAAAGACGAAAATCACTCCGAGACCATGGGCTATAGCCCATCGTCTCGGAGTCATTTTCGTCTTTTTTTCAAATCCTTGTTTTTCATCTCGTCTCGGAGTCATTTTAAAATCCTTGTTTTTCATCATTTATGCCCATGGCGATGGGCTATAGCCCATGGTCTCGAATGGCATACCGTTTTGCATCATTTTTGAGGATTTGAAAAAAAGACGAAAATCACTCCGGGACCATGGGCTATAGCCCATCGTCTCGGAGTCATTTTCGTCTTTTTTTCAAATCCTTGTTTTTCATCATTCATGACCATGGCGATGGGCTATAGCCCATGGTCTCGAACGGCATACTATAGCATGCCGTTTTGCATCATTTTTGAGGATTTGAAAAAAAGACGAAAATCACTCCGAGACCATGGGCTATAGCCCAACGTCTCGGAGTCATTTTCGTCTTTTTTTCAAATCCTTGTTTTTCATCATTTATGACCATGGCGATGGAATATAGCCCATGGTCTCGAACGGCATACTATAGCATGCCGTTTTGCATCATTTTTGAGGATTTGAAAAAAAGACGAAAATGACTCCGAGACGATGGGCTATAGCCCATCGTCTCGGAGTCATTTTCGTCTTTTTTTCAAATCCTTGTTTTTCATCATTTATGACCATGACGTTGGGCTATAGCCCATGGTCTCGAACGGCATACTATAGCATGCCGTTTTGCATCATTTTTGAGGATTTGAAATAAAGACGAAAATCACTCCGAGACCATGGGCTATAGCCCATCGTCTCGGAGTCATTTCCGTCTTTTTTTCAAATCCTTGTTTTTCATAATGTATGACCATGGCGATGGGCTATAGCCCATGGTCTCGAACGGCATACTATAGCATGCCGTTTTGCATCATTTTTGAGGATTTGAAAAAAGACGAAAATCACTCCGAGACCATGGGCTATAGCCCATCGTCTCGGAGTCATTTTCGTCTTTTTTTCAAATCCTCGTTTTTCATCATTTATGACCATGGCGATGGGCTATAGCCCATGGTCTCGAACGGCATACTATAGCATGCCGTTTTCCATCAATTTTGAGGATTTGAAAAAAAGAAGAAAATCACTCCGAGACCATGGGCTATAGCCCATCGTCTCGGAGTCATTTTCGTCTTTTTTTTTCAAATCCTCGTTTTTCATCATTTATGACCATGGCGATGGGCTATAGCCCATGGTCTCGAACGGCATACTATAGCATGCCGTTTTCCATCATTTTTGAGGATTTGAAAAAAAGACGAAAATCACTATTTTAAAAAAAGACGAAAATGACTCCGAGACGATGGGCTATAGCCCATCGTCTCGGAGTCATTTTCGTCTTTTTTTCAAATCCTTGTTTTTCATCATTCATGACCATGGCGATGGGCTATAGCCCATGGTCTCGAACGGCATACTATAGCATGCCGTTTTGCATCATTTTTGAGGATTTGAAAAAAAGACGAAAATCACTCCGAGACCATGGGCTATAGCCCATCGTCTCGGAGTCATTTTCGTCTTTTTTTCAAATCCTTGTTTTTCATAATGTATGACCATGGCGATGGGCTATAGCCCATGGTCTCGAACGGCATACTATAGCATGCCGTTTTGCATCATTTTTGAGGATTTGAAAAAAGACGAAAATCACTCCGAGACCATGGGCTATAGCCCATCGTCTCGGAGTCATTTTCGTCTTTTTTTCAAATCCTCGTTTTTCATCATTTATGACCATGGCGATGGGCTATAGCCCATGGTCTCGAACGGCATACTATAGCATGCCGTTTTCCATCAATTTTGAGGATTTGAAAAAAAGAAGAAAATCACTCCGAGACCATGGGCTATAGCCCATCGTCTCGGAGTCATTTTCGTCTTTTTTTTTCAAATCCTCGTTTTTCATCATTTATGACCATGGCGATGGGCTATAGCCCATGGTCTCGAACGGCATACTATAGCATGCCGTTTTCCATCATTTTTGAGGATTTGAAAAAAAGACGAAAATCACTATTTTAAAAAAAGACGAAAATGACTCCGAGACGATGGGCTATAGCCCATCGTCTCGGAGTCATTTTCGTCTTTTTTTCAAATCCTTGTTTTTCATCATTCATGACCATGGCGATGGGCTATAGCCCATGGTCTCGAACGGCATACTATAGCATGCCGTTTTGCATCATTTTTGAGGATTTGAAATAAAGACGAAAATCACTCCGAGACCATGGGCTATAGCCCATCGTCTCGGAGTCATTTTCGTCTTTTTTTCAAATCCTTGTTTTTCATAATGTATGACCATGGCGATGGGCTATAGCCCATGGTCTCGAACGGCATACTATAGCATGCCGTTTTGCATCATTTTTGAGGATTTGAAAAAAGACGAAAATCACTCCGAGACCATGGGCTATAGCCCATCGTCTCGGAGTCATTTTCGTCTTTTTTTCAAATCCTTGTTTTTCATCATTTATGACCATGGCGATGGGCTATAGCCCATGGTCTCGAACGGCATACTATAGCATGCCGTTTTCCATCATTTTTGAGGATTTGAAAAAAAGACGAAAATGACTCCGAGACCATGGGCTATAGCCCATCGTCTCGGAGTCATTTTAAAATCCTTGTTTTTCATCATTCATGACCATGGCGATGGGCTATAGCCCATGGTCTCGAACGGCATACTATAGCATGCCGTTTTGCATCATTTTTGAGGATTTGAAAAAAAGACGAAAATCACTCCGAGACCATGGGCTATAGCCCATCGTCTCGGAGTCATTTTCGTCTTTTTTTCAAATCCTCGTTTTTCATCATTTATGACCATGGCGATGGGCTATAGCCCATGGTCTCGAACGGCATACTATAGCATGCCGTTTTCCATCAATTTTGAGGATTTGAAAAAAAGAAGAAAATCACTCCGAGACCATGGGCTATAGCCCATCGTCTCGGAGTCATTTTCGTCTTTTTTTTTCAAATCCTCGTTTTTCATCATTTATGACCATGGCGATGGGCTATAGCCCATGGTCTCGAACGGCATACTATAGCATGCCGTTTTCCATCATTTTTGAGGATTTGAAAAAAAGACGAAAATCACTATTTTAAAAAAAGACGAAAATGACTCCGAGACGATGGGCTATAGCCCATCGTCTCGGAGTCATTTTCGTCTTTTTTTCAAATCCTTGTTTTTCATCATTCATGACCATGGCGATGGGCTATAGCCCATGGTCTCGAACGGCATACTATAGCATGCCGTTTTGCATCATTTTTGAGGATTTGAAATAAAGACGAAAATCACTCCGAGACCATGGGCTATAGCCCATCGTCTCGGAGTCATTTTCGTCTTTTTTTCAAATCCTTGTTTTTCATAATGTATGACCATGGCGATGGGCTATAGCCCATGGTCTCGAACGGCATACTATAGCATGCCGTTTTGCATCATTTTTGAGGATTTGAAAAAAGACGAAAATCACTCCGAGACCATGGGCTATAGCCCATCGTCTCGGAGTCATTTTCGTCTTTTTTTCAAATCCTTGTTTTTCATCATTTATGACCATGGCGATGGGCTATAGCCCATGGTCTCGAACGGCATACTATAGCATGCCGTTTTCCATCATTTTTGAGGATTTGAAAAAAAGACGAAAATGACTCCGAGACCATGGGCTATAGCCCATCGTCTCGGAGTCATTTTAAAATCCTTGTTTTTCATCATTTATGCCCATGGCGATGGGCTATAGCCCATGGTCTCGAATGGCATACCGTTTTGCATCATTTTTGAGGATTTGAAAAAAAGACGAAAATCACTCCGGGACCATGGGCTATAGCCCATCGTCTCGGAGTCATTTTCGTCTTTTTTTCAAATCCTTGTTTTTCATAATTTATGACCATGGCGATGGGCTATAGCCCATGGTCTCGAACGGCATACTATAGCATGCCGTTTTGCATCATTTTTGAGGATTTGAAAAAAATACGAAAATCACTCCGAGACCATGGGCTATAGCCCATCGTCTCGGAGTCATTTTCGTCTTTTTTTCAAATCCTTGTTTTTCATAATGTATGACCATGGCGATGGGCTATAGCCCATGGTCTCGAACGGCATACTATAGCATGCCGTTTTGCATCATTTTTGAGGATTTGAAAAAAAGACGAAAATCACTCCGAGACCATGGGCTATAGCCCATCGTCTCGGAGTCATTTTCGTCTTTTTTTCAAATCCTTGTTTTTCATCATTTATGACCATGGTGATGGGCTATAGCCCATGGTCTCGAACGGCATACTATAGCATGCCGTTTTGCATCATTTTTGAGGATTTGAAAAAAAGACGAAAATCACTCCGAGACCATGGGCTATAGCCCATCGTCTCGGAGTCATTTTCGTCTTTTTTTCAAATCCTCGTTTTTCATCATTTATGACCATGGCGATGGGCTATAGCCCATGGTCTCGAACGGCATACTATAGCATGCCGTTTTCCATCAATTTTGAGGATTTGAAAAAAAGAAGAAAATCACTCCGAGACCATGGGCTATAGCCCATCGTCTCGGAGTCATTTTCGTCTTTTTTTTTCAAATCCTCGTTTTTCATCATTTATGACCATGGCGATGGGCTATAGCCCATGGTCTCGAACGGCATACTATAGCATGCCGTTTTCCATCATTTTTGAGGATTTGAAAAAAAGACGAAAATCACTATTTTAAAAAAAGACGAAAATGACTCCGAGACGATGGGCTATAGCCCATCGTCTCGGAGTCATTTTCGTCTTTTTTTCAAATCCTTGTTTTTCATCATTTATGACCATGGCGATGGGCTATAGCCCATGGTCTCGAACGGCATACTATAGCATGCCGTTTTCCATCATTTTTGAGGATTTGAAAAAAAGACGAAAATGACTCCGAGACCATGGGCTATAGCCCATCGTCTCGGAGTCATTTTAAAATCCTTGTTTTTCATCATTTATGCCCATGGCGATGGGCTATAGCCCATGGTCTCGAATGGCATACCGTTTTGCATCATTTTTGAGGATTTGAAAAAAAGACGAAAATCACTCCGGGACCATGGGCTATAGCCCATCGTCTCGGAGTCATTTTCGTCTTTTTTTCAAATCCTTGTTTTTCATCATTCATGACCATGGCGATGGGCTATAGCCCATGGTCTCGAACGGCATACTATAGCATGCCGTTTTGCATCATTTTTGAGGATTTGAAAAAAAGACGAAAATCACTCCGAGACCATGGGCTATAGCCCAACGTCTCGGAGTCATTTTCGTCTTTTTTTCAAATCCTTGTTTTTCATAATTTATGACCATGGCGATGGGCTATAGCCCATGGTCTCGAACGGCATACTATAGCATGCCGTTTTGCATCATTTTTGAGGATTTGAAAAAAATACGAAAATCACTCCGAGACCATGGGCTATAGCCCATCGTCTCGGAGTCATTTTCGTCTTTTTTTCAAATCCTTGTTTTTCATCATTTATGACCATGGCGATGGAATATAGCCCATGGTCTCGAACGGCATACTATAGCATGCCGTTTTGCATCATTTTTGAGGATTTGAAAAAAAGACGAAAATGACTCCGAGACGATGGGCTATAGCCCATCGTCTCGGAGTCATTTTCGTCTTTTTTTCAAATCCTTGTTTTTCATCATTTATGACCATGGCGTTGGGCTATAGCCCATGGTCTCGAACGGCATAGGGGCATGCCGTTTTGCATCATTTTTGAGGATTTGAAATAAAGACGAAAATCACTCCGAGACCATGGGCTATAGCCCATCGTCTCGGAGTCATTTTCGTCTTTTTTTCAAATCCTTGTTTTTCATAATGTATGACCATGGCGATGGGCTATAGCCCATGGTCTCGAACGGCATACTATAGCATGCCGTTTTGCATCATTTTTGAGGATTTGAAAAAAAGACGAAAATCACTCCGAGACCATGGGCTATAGCCCATCGTCTCGGAGTCATTTTCGTCTTTTTTTCAAATCCTTGTTTTTCATCATTTATGACCATGGTGATGGGCTATAGCCCATGGTCTCGAACGGCATACTATAGCATGCCGTTTTGCATCATTTTTGAGGATTTGAAAAAAAGACGAAAATCACTCCGAGACCATGGGCTATAGCCCATCGTCTCGGAGTCATTTTCGTCTTTTTTTCAAATCCTCGTTTTTCATCATTTATGACCATGGCGATGGGCTATAGCCCATGGTCTCGAACGGCATACTATAGCATGCCGTTTTCCATCAATTTTGAGGATTTGAAAAAAAGAAGAAAATCACTCCGAGACCATGGGCTATAGCCCATCGTCTCGGAGTCATTTTCTTATTTTTTTTTCAAATCCTCGTTTTTCATCATTTATGACCATGGCGATGGGCTATAGCCCATGGTCTCGAACGGCATACTATAGCATGCCGTTTTGCATCATTTTTGAGGATTTGAAAAAAAGACGAAAATCACTCCGAGACCATGGTCTCGGAGTGATTTTCGTCTTTTTTTCAAATCCTTGTTTTTCATCATTTATGACCATGGCGATGGGCTATAGCCCATGGTCTCGAACGGCATACTATAGCATGCCGTTTTGCATCATTTTTGAGGATTTGAAAAAAAGACGAAAATCACTCCGAGACCATGGGCTATAGCCCATCGTCTCGGAGTCATTTTCGTCTTTTTTTCAAATCCTTGTTTTTCATCATTTATGACCATGGTGATGGGCTATAGCCCATGGTCTCGAACGGCATACTATAGCATGCCGTTTTGCATCATTTTTGAGGATTTGAAAAAAAGACGAAAATCACTCCGAGACCATGGTCTCGGAGTGATTTTCGTCTTTTTTTCAAATCCTTGTTTTTCATCATTTATGACCATGGCGATGGGCTATAGCCCATGGTCTCGAACGGCATACTATAGCATGCCGTTTTGCATCATTTTTGAGGATTTGAAAAAAAGACGAAAATCACTCCGAGACCATGGGCTATAGCCCATCGTCTCGGAGTCATTTTCGTCTTTTTTTCAAATCCTCGTTTTTCATCATTTATGACCATGGCGATGGGCTATAGCCCATGGTCTCGAACGGCATACTATAGCATGCCGTTTTCCATCAATTTTGAGGATTTGAAAAAAAGAAGAAAATCACTCCGAGACCATGGGCTATAGCCCATCGTCTCGGAGTCATTTTCTTATTTTTTTTTCAAATCCTCGTTTTTCATCATTTATGACCATGGCGATGGGCTATAGCCCATGGTCTCGAACGGCATACTATAGCATGCCGTTTTGCATCATTTTTGAGGATTTGAAAAAAAGACGAAAATCACTCCGAGACCATGGTCTCGGAGTGATTTTCGTCTTTTTTTCAAATCCTTGTTTTTCATCATTTATGACCATGGCGATGGGCTATAGCCCATGGTCTCGAACGGCATACTATAGCATGCCGTTTTGCATCATTTTTGAGGATTTGAAAAAAAGACGAAAATCACTCCGAGACCATGGGCTATAGCCCATCGTCTCGGAGTCATTTTCGTCTTTTTTTCAAATCCTTGTTTTTCATCATTTATGACCATGGCGATGGGCTATAGCCCATGGTCTCGAACGGCATACTATAGCATGCCGTTTTGCATCATTTTTGAGGATTTGAAAAAAAGACGAAAATCACTCCGAGACCATGGGCTATAGCCCATCGTCTCGGAGTCATTTTCGTCTTTTTTTCAAATCCTTGTTTTTCATCATTTATGACCATGGCGATGGGCTATAGCCCATGGTCTCGAACGGCATACTATAGCATGCCGTTTTGCATCATTTTTGAGGATTTGAAAAAAAGACGAAAATCACTCCGAGACCATGGGCTATAGCCCATCGTCTCGGAGTCATTTTCGTCTTTTTTTCAAATCCTTGTTTTTCATAATGTATGACCATGGCGATGGGCTATAGCCCATGGTCTCGAACGGCATACTATAGCATGCCGTTTTGCATCATTTTTGAGGATTTGAAAAAAAGACGAAAATCACTCCGAGACCATGGGCTATAGCCCATCGTCTCGGAGTCATTTTCGTCTTTTTTTCAAATCCTTGTTTTTCATCATTTATGACCATGGCGATGGGCTATAGCCCATGGTCTCGAACGGCATACTATAGCATGCCGTTTTGCATCATTTTTGAGGATTTGAAAAAAAGACGAAAATCACTCCGAGACCATGGGCTATAGCCCAACGTCTCGGAGTCATTTTCGTCTTTTTTTCAAATCCTTGTTTTTCATCATTTATGACCATGGCGATGGGCTATAGCCCATGGTCTCGAACGGCATACTATAGCATGCCGTTTTGCATCATTTTTGAGGATTTGAAAAAAAGACGAAAATCACTCCGAGACCATGGGCTATAGCCCATCGTCTCGGAGTCATTTTCGTATTTTTTTCAAATCCTTGTTTTTCATCATTTATGACCATGGCGATGGGCTATAGCCCATGGTCTCGAACGGCATACTATAGCATGCCGTTTTGCATCATTTTTGAGGATTTGAAAAAAAGACGAAAATCACTCCGAGACCATGGGCTATAGCCCAACGTCTCGGAGTCATTTTCGTCTTTTTTTCAAATCCTTGTTTTTCATCATTTATGACCATGGCAATGGGCTATAGCCCATGGTCTCGAACGGCATACTATAGCATGCCGTTTTGCATCATTTTTGAGGATTTGAAAAAAAGACGAAAATCACTCCGAGACCATGGGCTATAGCCCATCGTCTCGGAGTCATTTTCGTCTTTTTTTCAAATCCTCGTTTTTCATCATTTATGACCATGGCGATGGGCTATAGCCCATGGTCTCGAACGGCATACTATAGCATGCCGTTTTCCATCAATTTTGAGGATTTGAAAAAAAAAAGAAAATCACTCCGAGACCATGGGCTATAGCCCATCGTCTCGGAGTCATTTTCTTCTTTTTTTTTCAAATCCTCGTTTTTCATCATTTATGACCATGGCGATGGGCTATAGCCCATGGTCTCGAACGGCATACTATAGCATGCCGTTTTCCATCATTTTTGAGGATTTGAAAAAAAGACGAAAATCACTATTTTAAAAAAAGACGAAAATGACTCCGAGACGATGGGCTAGCCCATCGTCTTGGAGTCATTTTCGTCTTTTTTTCAAATCCTTGTTTTTCATCATTTATGACCATGGCGATGGGCTATAGCCCATGGTCTCGAACGGCATACTATAGCATGCCGTTTTGCATCATTTTTGAGGATTTGAAAAAAAGACGAAAATCACTCTGAGAACATGGGCTATAGCCCATGGTCTCGGAGTCATTTTCGTCTTTTTTTCAAATCCTTGTTTTTCATCATTTATGACCATGGCGATGGGCTATAGCCCATGGTCTCGAACGGCATACTATAGCATGCCGTTTTGCATCATTTTTGAGGATTTGAAAAAAAGACGAAAATGACCCCCGAGACCATGGGCTATAGCCCATCGTCTCGGAGTCATTTTCAAATCCTTGTTTTTCATCATTTATGCCCATGGCGATGGGCTATAGCCCATGGTCTCGAACGGCATACCGTTTTGCATCATTTTTGAGGATTTGAAAAAAAGACGAAAATAACTCCGGGACCATGGGCTATAGCCCATCGTCTCGGAGTCATTTTCGTCCTTTTTTCAAATCCTTGTTTTTCATCATTTATGACCATGGCGATGGAATATAGCCAATGGTCTCGAACGGCATACTATAGCATGCCGTTTTGCATCATTTTTGAGGATTTCATTTTCGTCTTTTTTTCAAATCCTTGTTTTTCATCATTTATGACCATGGCGATGGGCTATAGCCCATGGTCTCGAACGGCATACTATAGCATGCCGTCTTGCATCATTTTTGAGGATTTGAAATAAAGACGAAAATCGCTCCGAGACCATGGGCTATAGCCCATCGTCTCGGAGTCATTTTCGTCTTTTTTTCAAATCCTTGTTTTTCATCATTTATGACCATGGCGATGGAATATAGCCAATGGTCTCGAACGGCATACTATAGTATGCCGTTTTCCATCATTTTTGAGGATTTGAAAAAAATACGAAAATCACTCCGAGACCATGGGCTATAGCCCATGGTCTCGGAGTCATTTTCGTCTTTTTTTCAAATCCTTGTTTTTCATCATTTATGACCATGGCGATGGGCTATAGCCCATGGTCTCGAACGGCATACTATAGCATGCCGTTTTGCATCATTTTTGAGGATTTGAAAAAAAGACGAAAATCACTCCGAGACCATGGGCTATAGCCCATCGTCTCGGAGTCATTTTCGTCTTTTTTTCAAATCCTTGTTTTTCATCATTTATGACCATGGCGATGGGCTATAGCCCATGGTCTCGAACGGCATACTATAGCATGCCGTTTTGCATCATTTTTGAGGATTTGAAAAAAAGACGAAAATCACTCCGAGACCATGGGCTATAGCCCATGGTCTCGGAGTGATTTTCGTCTTTTTTTCAAATCCTTGTTTTTCATCATTTATGACCATGGCGATGGGCTATAGCCCATGGTCTCGAACGGCATACTATAGCATGCCGTTTTGCATCATTTTTGAGGATTTGAAAAAAAGACGAAAATCACTCCGAGACCATGGGCTATAGCCCATCGTCTCGGAGTCATTTTCGTCTTTTTTTCAAATCCTTGTTTTTCATAATTTATGACCATGGCGATGGGCTATAGCCCATGGTCTCGAACGGCATACTATAGCATGCCGTTTTGCATCATTTTTGAGGATTTGAAAAAAAGATGAAAATCACTCCGAGACCATGGGCTATAGCCCATCGTCTCGGAGTCATTTTCGTCTTTTTTTCAAATCCTTGTTTTTCATAATTTATGACCATGGCGATGGAATATAGCCAATGGTCTCGAACGGCATACTATAGCATGCCGTTTTGCATCATTTTTGAGGATTTCATTTTCGTCTTTTTTTCAAATCCTTGTTTTTCATCATTTATGACCATGGCGATGGGCTATAGCCCATGGTCTCGAACGGCATACTATAGCATGCCGTTTTGCATCATTTTTGAGGATTTGAAATAAAGACGAAAATCACTCCGAGACCATGGGCTATAGCCCATCGTCTCGGAGTCATTTTCGTCTTTTTTTCAAATCCTTGTTTTTCATCATTTATGACCATGGCGATGGAATATAGCCAATGGTCTCGAACGGCATACTATAGCATGCCGTTTTGCATCATTTTTGAGGATTTGAAAAAAAGACGAAAATCACTCCGAGACCATGGGCTATAGCCCATCGTCTCGGAGTCATTTTCGTCTTTTTTTCAAATCCTTGTTTTTCATAATTTATGACCATGGCGATGGGCTATAGCCCATGGTCTCGAACGGCATACTATAGCATGCCATTTTGCATCATTTTTGAGGATTTGAAAAAAAGATGAAAATCACTCCGAGACCATGGGCTATAGCCCATCGTCTCGGAGTCATTTTCGTCTTTTTTTCAAATCCTTGTTTTTCATCATTTATGACCATGGCGATGGAATATAGCCAATGGTCTCGAACGGCATACTATAGCATGCCATTTTGCATCATTTTTGAGGATTTCATTTTCGTCTTTTTTTCAAATCCTTGTTTTTCATCATTTATGACCATGGCGATGGGCTATAGCCCATGGTCTCGAACGGCATACTATAGCATGCCGTCTTGCATCATTTTTGAGGATTTGAAATAAAGACGAAAATCACTCCGAGACCATGGGCTATAGCCCATCGTCTCGGAGTCATTTTCATCTTTTTTTCAAATCCTTGTTTTTCATCATTTATGACCATGGCGATGGAATATAGCCAATGGTCTCGAACGGCATACTATAGCATGCCGTTTTGCATCATTTTTGAGGATTTCATTTTCGTCTTTTTTTCAAATCCTTGTTTTTCATCATTTATGACCATGGCGATGGGCTATAGCCCATGGTCTCGAACGGCATACTATAGCATGCCGTTTTGCATCATTTTTGAGTATTTGAAAAAAAGACGAAAATCACTCCGAGACCATGGGCTATAGAGCGTCGCAGTCCCGCCTCCTACCCTGGACCAGGTCTCGGAGCACATGCTACAGGGTGCCATTTTTCACGGTTTCGGAGGATTTGAAAAAAAGGTGAAAATCACTGAAAAGCGACAGGCTATAGTCCATGGTCTCGGAGCACATGCTACAGGGTGCCATTTTTCACGGTTTCGGAGGATTTGAAAAAAAGGTGAAAATCACTGAAAAGCGACAGGCTATAGTCCATGGTCTCGGAGCACATGCTATAGGGTGGCATTTTTCACGGTTTCGGAGGATTTGAAAAAAAGGTGAAAATCACCGAAAAGCGACAGGCTATAGTCCATGGTCTCGGAGCACATGCTACAGGGTGGCATTTTTCACAATTTCGGAGGATTTGAAAAAAAGGTGAAAATCACTGAAAAGCGACACGCTATATTCCATGGTCTCGGAGCACATGCTACAGGGTGCCATTTTTCACGGTTTCGGAGGATTTGAAAAAAAGGTGAAAACCACTGAAAAGCGACAGGCTATAGTCCATGGTCTCGGAGCCCATGCTACAGGGTGCCATTTTTCACGGTTTCGGAGGATTTGAAAAAAAGGTGAAAATCACTGAAAAGCGACAGGCTATAGTCCATGGTCTCGGAGCACATGCTACAGGGTGCCATTTTTCACGGTTTCGGAGGATTTCAAAAAAAGGTGAAAATCACTGAAAAGCGACAGGCTATAGTCCATGGTCTCGGAGCACATGCTACAGGGTGCCATTTTTCACGGTTTCGGAGGATTTGAAAAAAAGGACAAAATCACTGAAAAGCGACAGGCTATAGTCCATGGTCTCGGAGCACATGCTATAGGGTGGCATTTTTCACGGTTTCGGAGGATTTGAAAAAAAGGTGAAAACCACTGAAAAGCGACAGGCTATAGTCCATGGTCTCGGAGCACATGCTACAGGGTGCCATTTTTCACGGTTTCGGAGGATTTGAAAAAAAGGTCAAAATCACTGAAAAGCGACAGGCTATAGTCCATGGTCTCGGAGCACATGCTACAGGGTGCCATTTTTCACGGTTTCGGAGGATTTGAAAAAAAGGTGAAAACCACTGAAAAGCGACAGGCTATAGTCCATGGTCTCGGAGCACATGCTACAGGGTGCCATTTTTCACGGTTTCGGAGGATTTGAAAAAAAGGTCAAAATCACTGAAAAGCGACAGGCTAAAGTCCATGGTCTCGGAGCACATGCTACAGGGTGCCATTTTTCACGGTTTCGGAGGATTTCAAAAAAAGGTGAAAATCACTGAAAAGCGACAGGCTATAGTCCATGGTCTCGGAGCACATGCTACAGGGTGCCATTTTTCACGGTTTCGGAGGATTTGAAAAAAAGGTGAAAATCACTGAAAAGTGACAGGCTATAGTCCATGGTCTCGGAGCACATGCTACAGGGTGGCATTTTTCACAATTTCGGAGGATTTGAAAAAAAGGTCAAAATCACTGAAAAGCGACAGGCTATAGTCCATGGTCTCGGAGCACATGCTACAGGGTGCCATTTTTCACGGTTTCGGAGGATTTGAAAAAAAGGTGAAAATCACTGAAAAGCGACAGGCTATAGTCCATGGTCTCGGAGCACATGCTACAGGGTTGCATTTTTCACGGTTTCGGAGGATTTGAAAAAAAGGTGAAAATCACTGAAAAGCGACAGGCTATAGTCCATGGTCTCGGAGCACATGCTATAGGGTGGCATTTTTCACGGTTTCGGAGGATTTGAAAAAAAGGTGAAAATCACTGAAAAGCGACAGGCTATAGTCCATGGTCTCGGAGCACATGCTACAGGGTGGCATTTTTCACAATTTCGGAGGATTTGAAAAAAAGGTGAAAATCACTGAAAAGCGACAGGCTATAGTCCATGGTCTCGGAGCACATGCTACAGGGTGCCATTTTTCACGGTTTCGGAGGATTTGAAAAAAAGGTGAAAACCACTGAAAAGCGACAGGCTATAGTCCATGGTCTCGGAGCACATGCTACAGGGTGCCATTTTTCACGGTTTCGGAGGATTTGAAAAAAAGGTGAAAATCACTGAAAAGCGACAGGCTATAGTCCATGGTCTCGAAGCACATGCTACAGGGTGCCATTTTTCACGGTTTCGGAGGATTTGAAAAAAAGGTGAAAATCACTGAAAAGCGACAGGCTATAGTCCATGGTCTCGGAGCACATGCTACAGGGTGGCATTTTTCACGGTTTCGGAGGATTTGAAAAAAAGGGGAAAATCACTGAAAAGCGACAGGCTATAGTCCATGGTGTCGGAGGGCGTACTATAGTATGTCGTTTTTTACGATTTCGGAGGATTTGAAAAAAGGTGAAAATCGCGGAAAAGCGACAGGCTATAGTCCATGGTGTCGGAGGGCATACTATAATATGTCGTTTTTTACGATTTCGGAGGATTTGAAAAAGGTGAAAATCGCGGAAAAGCGAAAGGCTATAGTCCATGGTGTCGGAGGACATACTATAGTATGTCGTTTTTCACGATTTCGGAGGATTTAAAAAAAAAGGTGAAAATCGCGGAATAGCGACAGGCTATATATAGTCCATCGTCTCGGAGTGCATGCTATATAGGGTGCCCTTTTTCACGATTTCGGAGGATTTAAAAAAGATGAAAATCATGGAAAAGCGACAGGCTATAGTCCATCGTCTCGGAGCACATGCTATAGGGTTCCATTTTTCATGATTTCGGAAGATTTCAAAAAGGTGAAAATCATGCAAAAGCGACAGGCTTTTAGTCCATCGTCTCGGAGCGCATGCTAGAGGGTTCCATTTTTCATGATTTCAGAGGATTTATAATAAATAGACATGGTAACCTAACTGTAGGGAGTACAAAACACAGTAAAATGGGGGTATATGAAAAAGCAACACAATGAGCAGAAAGTAAAAATAAACCATGTAAATACAACAAATTGAGCCGAGCACCGCAGGGAGTTGAACCCCGTCCAGGTAAACCTGGTAGTTCCACAACCAGTGCCTTCGTTTTGTTGTAATTCACAGGTTCCAAAAGCAATCACATTCATTACAGTAAAGTCATTTCACAATTTACATGTAGGCAATAATAATGGTATATAAAAGTGAAAAAATAAAACACAAAGCTAAAACTTTCAAATTTGCAAAATATTATATAATATTAATATTATAACTTACCCTTGCCGACCTCCCACGGCAAGATCATTTGGTTTAAAAAAAACAAGCAAAAACAAAACAGTAACAGTTCTAACAGCCTACACACTCACCATCAAGAAAGAAAAACAAAAATACAATTTAAATCATTAACAGACCATGAATGACAGCCATGTTTATGTCTTTATACTGGTCAAGGTCATATATACCGGTCAAGGTCATTGATACTGGTGAAGGTCATTTACTAGTCCATGGTCTCGGAGGGCATGGTATAGTCTTATGAAGGTCATCTATACTGGTTAAGGTCATTTTTACTGGTCAAGGTCATTTATACCGGTCAAGGTCATTGATACTGGTGAAGGTCATTTATTAGTCCATGGTGTCGGAGGGCATACTATAGCATGTCGATTTCCCGATTTCGGAGAATTTGAAAAAAAAGGCGAAAGTCGCGGCAAAACGAAAGGCTATAGTCCATGGTCTCGGAGGGCATACTATAGCATGTCGTTTTTACCGATTTCGAGGGATTTGAAAAAAAGGCGAAAATCACAGAAAAGCGACAGGCTATAGTCCATGGTGTCGGAGGGCATACTATAATATGTCGGTTTTTACGATTTCGGAGGATTTGAAAAAGGTGAAAATCGCGGAAAAGCGACAGGCTATAGTCCATGGTGTCGGAGGACATACTATAGTATGTCGTTTTTCACGATTTCGGAGGATTTAAAAAAAAAGGTGAAAATCGCGGAATAGCGACAGGCTATATGTAGTCCATCGTCTCGGAGCGCATGCTATATAGGGTGCCCTTTTTCACGATTTCGGAGGATTTAAAAAAGGTGAAAATCATGCAAAAGCGACAGGCTTTTAGTCCATCGTCTCGGAGCGCATGCTATAGGGTTCCATTTTTCATGATTTCAGAGGATTTATAATAAATAGACATGGTAACCTAACTGTAGGGAGTACAAAACACAGTAAAATGGGGGTTATATGAAAAAGCAACACAATGAGCAGAAAGTAAAAATAAACCATGTAAATACAACACATTGAGCCGAGCACCGCAGGGAGTTGAACCCCGTCCAGGTAAACCTGGTAGTTCCACAACCAGTGCCTTCGTTTTGTTGTAATTTACAGGTTCCAAAAGCAATCACATTCATTACAGTAAAGTCATTTCACAATTTACATGTAGGCAATAATAATGGTATATAAAAGTGAAAAAATAAAACACAAAGCTAAAACTTTCAAATTTGCAAAATATGATATAATATTAATATTATAACTTACCCTTGCCGACCTCCCACGGCAAGATCATTTGGTTTAAAAAAAAACAAGCAAAAACAAAACAGTAACAGTTCTAACAGCCTACACACTCACCATCAAGAAAGAAAAACAAAAATACAATTTAAATCATTAACAGACCATGAATGACAGCCATGTTTATGTCTTTATACTGGTCAAGGTCATATATACCGGTCAAGGTCATTGATACTGGTGAAGGTCATTTACTAGTCCATGGTCTCGGAGGGCATGGTATAGTCTTATGAAGGTCATCTATACTGGTTAAGGTCATTTATACCGGTCAAGGTCATTGATACTGGTGAAGGTCATTTACTAGTCCATGGTCTCGGAGGGCATGGTATAGTCTTATGAAGGTCATCTATACTGGTTAAGGTCATTTTTACTGGTCAAGGTCATTTATACCGGTCAAGGTCATTGATACTGGTGAAGGTCATTTATTAGTCCATGGTCTCGGAGGGCATACTATAGCATGTCGATTTTCCCGATTTCGGAGAATTTGAAAAAAAAAGGCGAAAGTCGCGGCAAAACGAAAGGCTATAGTCCATGGTATCGGAGGGCATACTATAGCATGTGGTTTTTACCGATTGAGGGATTTGAAAAAAAAGGCGAAAATCGCGGAAAAGCGAAAGGCTATAGTCCATGGTCTCGGAGGGCATACTATAGTATGTCGTTTTTACCGATTTCAAGGGATTTGAAAAAAAGGCGAAAATCACGGAAAAGCGAAAGGCTATAGTCCATGGTCTCGGAGGGCATACTATAGCAGGTCGTTTTTACCGATTTCGAGGGATTTGAAAAAAAGGCGAAAATCACAGAAAAGCGACAGGCTATAGTCCATGGTGTCGTTTCATTGTGCACAGATGTCATAATAAAAATAAACCATGTAAATTCAACAAATTGAGCAGAGCACTGCAGGGAGTTAAACCCTGTTCCGGTAAACCAGAAGTACCACAATCAGTCTGCGACATACTAGCGTCATGTCCAGGGGGTGTACTTGCACATCAAACTGCCTCATGCTACAGAAACAGGAGATAGGCTCCTGCCCTATGGGCCTCATGGCTCGGCAAGGCTACTTACTTACCACAATCAGTACCTTAGTATTAGTTTTGTTGTCATTTACAGGGGGGTCCTCGGGTAATTCCGACGGGGACGGTCGGACTACCGCTGGAACTGCGCCGGTCCCGATCCCCGGCCGGGTCATACCAAAGACTGTACAACCGGGTCATACCAAAGACTGTACAAATGGGACCCAATGCCTCCCTCCCTGCTTGGCATCAATGGGTTGGATTGGGGGGTCAAATCTACTAATCAAATGATTCCAGAGCGCGGCGCGGCTGCAGCTCACCGCTCCTTGGCTGCGGCTCAGCGCTCCTTGGCTGCATCTCACCTCTCCTTGGCTGCGGCTCACCACTCCTTGGCTGCGGCTCAGCGCTCCTTGGCTGCATCTCACCGCTCCTTGGCTGCGGCTCAGCGCTCCTTGGCTGCATCTCACCGCTCCTTGGCTGCGGCTCACCTCTCCTTGGCTGCATCTCACCACTCCTTGGCTGCATCTCAGCGCTCCTTGGCTGCGGCTCACCTCTCCTTGGCTGCGGCTCAGTGCTCCTTGGCTGCGGCTCAGCGCTCCTTGGCTGCGGCTCACCTCTCCTTGGCTGCGGCTCACCGCTCCTTGGCTGCGGCTCACCGCTCCTTGGCTGCAGCTCACCGCTCCTTGGCTGCAGCTCACCGCTCCTTGGCTGCAGCTCACCGCTCCTTGGCTGCGGCTCACCGCTCCTTGGCTGCGGCTCACCGCTCCTTGGCTGCGGCTCAGCGCTCCTTGGCTGCGGCTCAGCGCTCCTTGGCTGCAGCTCACCGCTCCTTGGCTGCGGCTCACCGCTCCTTGGCTGCGGCTCAGCGCTCCTTGGCTGCGGCTCACCGCTCCTTGGCTGCGGCTCAGTGCTCCTTGGCTGCGGCTCACCTCTCCTTGGCTGCGGCTCACCGCTCCTTGGCTGCGGCTCACCGCTCCTTGGCTGCAGCTCACCGCTCCTTGGCTGCAGCTCACCGCTCCTTGGCTGCGGCTCACCTCTCCTTGGCTGCGGCTCACCACTCCTTGGCTGCGGCTCAGCGCTCCTTGGCTGCGGCTCACCTCTCCTTGGCTGCGGCTCACCTCTCCTTGGCTGCGGCTCAGCGCTCCTTGGCTGCGGCTCACCTCTCCTTGGCTGCGGCTCACCGCTCCTTGGCTGCGGCTCAGCGCTCCTTGGCTGCGGCTCACCGCTCCTTGGCTGCGGCTCAGTGCTCCTTGGCTGCGGCTCACCTCTCCTTGGCTGCGGCTCACCGCTCCTTGGCTGCGGCTCACCGCTCCTTGGCTGCAGCTCACCGCTCCTTGTCTGCAGCTCACCGCTCCTTGGCTGCGGCTCACCACTCCTTGGCTGCGGCTCAGCGCTCCTTGGCTGCATCTCACCGCTCCTTGGCTGCGGCTCAGCGCTCCTTGGCTGCATCTCACCACTCCTTGGCTGCATCTCAGCGCTCCTTGGCTGCGGCTCAGCGCTCCTTGGCTGCGGCTCACCTCTCCTTGGCTGCGGCTCAGTGCTCCTTGGCTGCGGCTCAGCGCTCCTTGGCTGCGGCTCACCTCTCCTTGGCTGCGGCTCACCGCTCCTTGGCTGCGGCTCACCGCTCCTTGGCTGCAGCTCACCGCTCCTTGGCTGCAGCTCACCGCTCCTTGGCTGCGGCTCAGTGCTCCTTGGCTGCGGCTCACCGCTCCTTGGCTGCGGCTCACCGCTCCTTGGCTGCGGCTCAGCGCTCCTTGGCTGCGGCTCAGCGCTCCTTGGCTGCAGCTCACCGCTCCTTGGCTGCGGCTCACCTCTCCTTGGCTGCGGCTCACCGCTCCTTGGCTGCAGCTCACCGCTCCTTGGCTGCGGCTCAGCGCTCCTTGGCTGCGGCTCAGCGCTCCTTGGCTGCGGCTCAGCGCTCCTTGGCTGCAGCTCACCGCTCCTTGGCTGCAGCTCACCGCTCCTTGGCTGCGGCTCACCTCTCCTTGGCTGCGGCTCACCACTCCTTGGCTGCGGCTCAGCGCTCCTTGGCTGCGGCTCACCTCTCCTTGGCTGCGGCTCACCTCTCCTTGGCTGCGGCTCAGCGCTCCTTGGCTGCGGCTCACCTCTCCTTGGCTGCGGCTCAGCGCTCCTTGGCTGCGGCTCAGCGCTCCTTGGCTGCGGCTCACCTCTCCTTGGCTGCGGCTCAGCGCTCCTTGGCTGCGGCTCACCACTCCTTGGCTGCGGCTCACCGTTCCTTGGCTGCGGCTCAGCGCTCCTTGGCTGCGGCTCACCGCTCCTTGGCTGCGGCTCAGCGCTCCTTGGCTGCGGCTCACCGCTCCTTGGCTGCGGCTCAGTGCTCCTTGGCTGCGGCTCACCGCTCCTTGGCTGCGGCTCACCGTTCCTTGGCTGCGGCTCACCTCTCCTTGGCTGCGGCTCACCGCTCCTTGGCTGCGGCTCAGCGCTCCTTGGCTGCGGCTCACCGCTCCTTGGCTGCGGCTCAGTGCTCCTTGGCTGCGGCTCACCGCTCCTTGGCTGCGGCTCAGCGCTCCTTGGCTGCAGCTCACCTCTCCTTGGCTGCGGCTCACCGCTCCTTGGCTGCGGCTCACCTCTCCTTGGCTGCGGCTCACCACTCCTTGGCTGCGGCTCACCGTTCCTTGGCTGCGGCTCACCTCTCCTTGGCTGCGGCTCACCGCTCCTTGGCTGCGGCTCAGCGCTCCTTGGCTGCGGCTCACCGCTCCTTGGCTGCGGCTCAGTGCTCCTTGGCTGCGGCTCACCGCTCCTTGGCTGCGGCTCAGCGCTCCTTGGCTGCAGCTCACCTCTCCTTGGCTGCGGCTCACCGCTCCTTGGCTGCGGCTCACCTCTCCTTGGCTGCGGCTCACCACTCCTTGGCTGCGGCTCAGCGCTCCTTGGCTGCGGCTCACCTCTCCTTGGCTGCGGCTCACCTCTCCTTGGCTGCGGCTCAGCGCTCCTTGGCTGCGGCTCACCTCTCCTTGGCTGCGGCTCACCGCTCCTTGGCTGCGGCTCAGCGCTCCTTGGCTGCGGCTCACCGCTCCTTGGCTGCGGCTCAGTGCTCCTTGGCTGCGGCTCACCTCTCCTTGGCTGCGGCTCACCGCTCCTTGGCTGCGGCTCACCGCTCCTTGGCTGCAGCTCACCGCTCCTTGTCTGCAGCTCACCGCTCCTTGGCTGCGGCTCACCACTCCTTGGCTGCGGCTCAGCGCTCCTTGGCTGCATCTCACCGCTCCTTGGCTGCGGCTCAGCGCTCCTTGGCTGCATCTCACCGCTCCTTGGCTGCGGCTCACCTCTCCTTGGCTGCATCTCACCACTCCTTGGCTGCATCTCAGCGCTCCTTGGCTGCGGCTCAGCGCTCCTTGGCTGCGGCTCACCTCTCCTTGGCTGCGGCTCAGCGCTCCTTGGCTGCGGCTCACCTCTCCTTGGCTGCGGCTCACCGCTCCTTGGCTGCGGCTCACCGCTCCTTGGCTGCAGCTCACCGCTCCTTGGCTGCAGCTCACCGCTCCTTGGCTGCGGCTCAGTGCTCCTTGGCTGCGGCTCACCGCTCCTTGGCTGCGGCTCACCGCTCCTTGGCTGCGGCTCAGCGCTCCTTGGCTGCGGCTCAGCGCTCCTTGGCTGCAGCTCACCGCTCCTTGGCTGCGGCTCACCTCTCCTTGGCTGCGGCTCACCGCTCCTTGGCTGCAGCTCACCGCTCCTTGGCTGCGGCTCACCGCTCCTTGGCTGCGGCTCAGCGCTCCTTGGCTGCGGCTCAGCGCTCCTTGGCTGCGGCTCACCGCTCCTTGGCTGCGGCTCAGTGCTCCTTGGCTGCGGCTCAGCGCTCCTTGGCTGCGGCTCACCTCTCCTTGGCTGCGGCTCAGCGCTCCTTGGCTGCGGCTCAGCGCTCCATGGCTGCAGCTCACCGCTCCTTGGCTGCGGCTCAGCGCTCCATGGCTGCAGCTCACCGCTCCTTGGCTGCAGCTCACCTCTCCTTGGCTGCAGCTCACCGCTCCTTGGCTGCGGCTCAGCGCTCCTTGGCTGCGGCTCAGCGCTCCTTGGCTGCGGCTCAGCGCTCCTTGGCTGCGGCTCACCGCTCCTTGGCTGCGGCTCAGCGCTCCTTGGCTGCAGCTCACCTCTCCTTGGCTGCGGCTCACCTCTCCTTGGCTGCGGCTCAGCGCTCCTTGGCTGCGGCTCAGTGCTCCTTGGCTGCGGCTCAGCGCTCCTTAGCTGCGGCTCACCGCTCCTTGGCTGCGGCTCACCTCTCCTTGGCTGCGGCTCACCTCTCCTTGGCTGCAGCTCACCTCTCCTTGGCTGCGGCTCACCTCTCCTTGGCTGCAGCTCACCTCTCCTTGGCTGCGGCTCACCTCTCCTTGGCTGCAGCTCACCTCTCCTTGGCTGCGGCTCACCTCTCCTTGGCTGCGGCTCAGCGCTCCTTGGCTGCAGCTCACCGCTCCTTGGCTGCGGCTCAGTGCTCCTTGGCTGCGGCTCAGCGCTCCTTAGCTGCGGCTCACCTCTCCTTGGCTGCGGCTCACCTCTCCTTGGCTGCGGCTCAGCGCTCCTTGGCTGCGGCTCAGCGCTCCATGGCTGCGGCTCAGCGCTCCTTGGCTGCGGCTCACCTCTCCTTAGCTGCGGCTCACCTCTCCTTGGCTGCATCTCACCGCTCCTTGGCTGCAGCTCACCGCTCCTTGGCTGCGGCTCAGCGCTCCTTGGCTGCGGCTCACCTCTCCTTGGCTGCGGCTCAGCGCTCCTTGGCTGCGGCTCACCTCTCCTTAGCTGCGGCTCACCTCTCCTTGGCTGCATCTCACCGCTCCTTGGCTGCAGCTCACCGCTCCTTGGCTGCGGCTCAGCGCTCCTTGGCTGCGGCTCAGCGCTCCTTGGCTGCGGCTCAGCGCTCCTTGGCTGCGGCTCAGCGCTCCTTGGCTGCGGCTCAGCGCTCATTGGCTGCGGCTCAGTGCTCCATGGCTGCAGCTCACCGCTCCTTGGCTGCGGCTCACCTCTCCTTGGCTGCGGCTCAGCGCTCCTTGGCTGCGGCTCACCGCTCCTTGGCTGCGGCTCAGCGCTCCATGGCTGCAGCTCACCGCTCCTTGGCTGCGGCTCACCGCTCCTTGGCTGCGGCTCAGCGCTCCATGGCTGCAGCTCACCGCTCCTTGGCTGCGGCTCAGCGCTCCTTGGCTGCAGCTCACCGCTCCTTGGCTGCGGCTCAGTGCTCCATGGCTGCAGCTCACCGCTCCTTGGCTGCGGCTCAGTGCTCCATGGCTGCTTGGACAACCCTATAATCCTCAAGCCTCTGACCACTAGCCTGTGGACATGGCCCAGGCTGCCAAATATAAAAACAATGAGCTGACACATATAGCCCAGTTGTATAATGGCCTGTACTAATGGTTGATATTTTACTTGTTTAGTAAGGAAAGCTTCTGAAGTATCTGAACTACAACAGAGAGACTGGTCTTCTCTCTATAAAGCCCATAAACAAACTTGACTTAAATACTTAGGCAAAAGTACTCAGAATGAAGTCGGAGGCAGACAGGCAAATGAATGAAGGTTTCCGAGTCCAGATTTATTGCATAGAGTACAAGTCACAGCCATGGGGCCGGAGCCCCATGCCTACATCCTTCAGCCTGAACGGCCTTCAGGACACTAACCCCCAGATTGAACATTTGGGTAGATTTTATACAAGCCCAAATCCCAATACACATTTGAATAGTTCAAGCAGACAGTCGTTTGACACCCAAACCAAAATGTTCTAAGTCACCATAGGTGTGGTCACAGTAAGGCACAACAGAAGACCTATCTAGTCTAGGTGCTGCTAGATCAAAGTAGGCCTATAGCTGTTTAGCATAGAGTGCAATTAAGCTGTGAAGCTGTGGTGCTAAATGTCTATACCCAAACACGTCCTGTAGCCTGCTCTCACTCATGAGGAGAGAGACGAGAGTAACACTTTTAGTTTAAAACAATTTAGTCTGTCTAGTTTAACATTATTAAGTGATATTAATGAAATGTGGTTCCACCAGATACGACACTTCCTCTAAACTTGAATCAAAAGGACAGCCAACTTCCAATAGAAAAACCTCTCTGGTGTATTTTGCAGTTATATTTGCAAATACGGTTGGGTCATTGCATTGAAACATTTCTGGTTTCACACAGGATTTTTTGTGAAACACAACAGAGGAATCAAACATAGGCGACACATCTTTGGCAATAATGTTCACAATTCTGTCATGCCTGGATATATACAGTCCTTTGTAAATATTACAGCCGTTTAATATATGAGACATAGACTCTATGGTCTGATGCTGTCCATGGTGTAGACAGTGGGGGTCATGATTATTGGGATACCAGATGGATAGATTCAGTTTGGTTGGCAGCACTTGGAGGCGTGCCTTTACTGTGAAGATGAGAATGTCCTCATCAATCGCTGCGTTTTTTAGAATTGAGTGGGACACAGAGTGATCAGCTGATTGGAGGCACGCAAGCTTCCCTTGCAGCCTTAGTCCTGTCCAGCGCCGTTTTCTATGCTGCTCTCTGAGCGCTAGAAGATGCGCACGCGCGCCGTTGTTAGGGAGCGCGCTTGCTGTTCCGTCGTCGCGGCTTACTGTTGCGCGAGCGTTGATTGACAGGTCAGTCACACACACACACGCTTTTACATGGCGGCAGCGTCACGGTACAAAGGCACAAGTTACCTCCGAAATGTGGACGGCAGGAGATCCACCAAGGACAGAGATCCTGGAGTCGGACTTATGGAGGCTTGAAAATCCTCCTTTCAACTGCTTAGCACTGTGAATACATTTGCAATCCCATAGTTGGAACGGTGGGGCGTTGCTATAGGAACCGTGATGTATATGGAAAACCATAATTCACATTAATATAGTCTGATTTAGCTAAAGTGTAAACCCGGATCTTTGTCTCCCCTGAGAGAGAGACATGTTAGGACAGACTCACAGCTGCAGGCCCTGTAGGGGTCCTTGTGTGCTAATAGATCAGCTTTCTGATAGCAGGCTAGGACACCTACTGTGCCTCCTAGCCCTGTCCTTCCTGGTGACCATTACCTTATTTAGACATGACCATTTGGTACAGGGGGGTTGGGACCACCTTTGCATTCTTCCTTTGATGTCTCTGTCTTTGCGTTGTATAAGGTCTACTGAAAATGCTCGTAAACAGTTAGTGTACACGGCGGCTGCGGTGGAGGGCGATTGTGCGTGCCTCGGCGATGGACAGCGGCTGGACGGCGGGGAGGGTGCCCCGGCCCCTGTGCGTTCATCGGCGGTCAGCGGTCCAAGGGGGGCGATGGCCGCTTCATTGGCTCTTCTCGGCGCGTCTCGACAGAGGCGGCTGATCTACAAGCTCGCAACGCGGCACGTCGCGAGTTTCTGCCTCGCAGAGGCCTATAGGCTCCTGTGATGACACTGATTCACTTTCTCGTTTTTTTAGTCATGTTGTATTGTCATGACTGAAAGGGAGGAGGTGATAAAGTGAATTCAGATCAGAATTCAGAATGAAAGTTTCCGGACGGGACAAAGGGCAACTCTCGACAACAGAGCGGCCTACGCCATGCGGTGCATAAGTGTACTGCATCACAAAGCTCGTTTGGCCCGTGTGCGCTGACTGATGGACACTGACGAAGGTGAGACAAAAGGAGAAGAAACGTTACAGAAGATTCTATTATATCAGATGGATATCGTTCCATTTGATTCCAAATGTATGTTTACGTTTGTCTAGTTCAACATAGTAATGGGCATGTATGTTGATTTTATGTGTCAGTATTTAATTAGGGAAGTTGACTTAATGGGATGAATATGCCTAGGGGAGATTTGGATCTGAACGGAAATATTTACCGGAGTAAAATTAGTTAGATGTTTCTTTGTCAGGCGAAAGACAGCGCTCCTGTCGTACGCATAAGTGTTAATCGTCCTAATTGTGCATAAAGTCCTTATTTTTGTTCGAATACATTTGTGAATGGGAAAAGTCAACGAAGGTATTTCTGCTATGACATGTGGGGAAAACTCTAAAGTTATATAAATTACTCTAGGATTTTAACGTAAGTGAATAATAGTAGCATGCACGAGGTGGTCAGGTCTCGCATTGGTTTTTTATGTTGTTTCGTGGGTGTGAATCACAAAGAGGTGGTCAGGTCTCGCATTGGTTTTTTATGTTGTTTCGTGGGTGTGAATCACAAAGTGCCGCAGCTGTTATTTGTACGAGCCTTGGGAAATCTAGAGTGTTGAAATAATTATAGATGATTTCTGCATGTCCTAAAAAGATGAGTTAACTAAACAAAAATGAATCATTTTATGGATGACTATGGTAAAATGTATCCTTAACATTAACTGATGCTAAGAGCATCAGATGTAAAGTTTGAAGAACCGTAACACAATTTGCATTCAATAATTGGGTGCTTTGGAGTGAAGCAAAAGGGGTTGGATTCAGCGACGGTGTATTGTGTTTAAGTGTCAGATATATGTTTACGGGTTATCATTTATGTCAATGATCATGTTTTGAGTTATGTAAAGGTTAAAAGTGAAGTTAATTACAGTACAGAGAAGTTGTTAGTGTGTAAGAGAGATTCTTACTGTGGTTTTCGGGCTGGAATGTATTTTTTACTATTTACTTACTTACTTATTTTTTATTCATTGTATTTCCTATGTAATGTTTTAGCCTGCAATTAAATTGAACACAGAGGGGAGTTCTATAAGCACACCGATGATAATACTGTAATGGAATGAGAACACTGGTAACAAGTTATGTGATTTGAATGCCTAGAAGTTTGTAAGCCATTTTTAATTCTACTGTAATTGTTTGATTTCTTTGTGTCATCTTGATGTTCCAGTCAGTGCCAAAGGGAGGACGAGGGTCAATTGTGTTTCCATATTCGTTTTTATGAGACATGATTGTCTCAAAGGGAGGTTATGATGTATATGGAAAACCATAATTCACATTAATATAGTCTGATTTAGCTAAAGTGTAAACCCGGATCTTTGTCTCCCCTGAGAGAGAGACATGTTAGGACAGACTCACAGCTGCAGGCCCTGTAGGGGTCCTTGTGTGCTAATAGATCATCTTTCTGATAGCAGGCTAGGACACCTACTGTGCCTCCTAGCCCTGTCCTTCCTGGTGACCATTACCTTATTTAGACATGACCATTTGGTACAGGGGGGTTGGGACCACCTTTGCATTCTTCCTTTGATGTCTCTGTCTTTGCGTTGTATAAGGTCTACTGAAAATGCTTGTAAACAGTTAGTGTGTGTTAGTCCGGCCGAGGGGCTGAGGGAAGGATCCATGGGGCTCTGGCCCCATGGCTGTTTGATGCTGTACTGAACTCTGAAAATAAAATGGAACTCCGGAACCTTCATCTGAATGCCTGTGCTTCTTCATCCATCTATCTGTCTGCAGAACTTCTCCGTATTTTTGCCTGAGTATTTTCTAGTCTAAGTATTTAAGGTCTGATTATGCTCTATGGGGAGAGGAAAAGCACTCTCTCCTTTGTAGATTATATTCTTCAACCGCACCAATGCTAACACTAGCACATCGAAGCGGTCTATCTGACCGATTTTGAAGTGGATTTTCTTTGCCCATGAAGTCCTGAGAAAGTTCCCCTTGCATGACTTTTTCTAAATGTTCGATTCAAATCATCTCTGTTTTTTTTCCATCTGAAACGTTTTGTAAATGTGATTTTAGGCATACTTATACCTACTATATCTGCACTTTTTCGCCCCTAGTTCACACCTCCCTCCGACTGGAGACCCATTGTTCAAGCTAAATGGGTCATTTGCATTCCAACTACTTCCATATGTAAGGCAAACTTACATTACGAATGTAGCCTACTCACAACATGTAGACTAAATGTTGTTTTAGAGGTTATAGGCTATTTGTTATATGCGGTTTGCAGAAATAATTAAATGTCTGACTTTATTTTTCGGAGGGCACGCTAAAACCAGGATTAGCCTATAGCCTGCTGATGTTGGCATCATGTTTTTTAAAATTTCAGGCTGTTTTCAATATATCCTGCAGAAGTCAACCTGTTTGCCGAAACATTGGAATAATAAGGTTTATAGCATCGTGACTACGAGCTGTGCATGGTCGGTTTGACCCGACTGAAATTTCCTTTCCTTGGAGCGAGAATGTTTGCCGATGCGATTCCAAATAAAAATGACAGTGTTTGAAATCATTCCAACGCGATAGACCTCCCGAACCTAAATGTTTTGTCAGTCAAAAGATAACAGTTAGTTCTGTCCGTCCTTCCTTTGTCTGTAAACGTATATATATGTATATAAACCTGTATATAAACCTTCTGCTGCTGAGAAGCAGACCTCTGGCGCTGGAACTGGAACAATCAATCAAATATATATTATTACATCGATAACACACGTGTAGCCTATAATGTTTCCCCCTCTATATAAAAATGACAATATATAACTCTAATGTCGTATTTATTTTGCCTGGCTCTGGCTGTTAACGTGTGGTAGCCTATTTTATTGGCTCAATACAAAGTCGGACAGCGTTTGCTGCGCAAGGGTATTCAATATAGCGCTCACACCATCACTATAATTATAGTTTGGTAAACTAAAATGAAAAAGAAAAAATAACTTGAGTTGTCCTGTCGAGTTGAAACTGCTGCCTTGAATTAGTTGGAATGTGACATTTAGAAGACAATGGCAAGTCGTCAACCCCCCCGCCGCGGGGGGAGAGGTGTGTAGAGCATTAGAAGAGATGCAGGGAGAGAGTGGCCAATGGAATTGCATGAAAAACACGGTCATCATGACCGTTAGCCGTCAGAGTAGTAGGTGAATTGAGTTCAGAACTGCTAGTGTTAAAAGCTTCCGTAGGCCTCAACCATCATATAGACGGAGTATACGTTGGGGTACGTATATATACGGACCTGGGATATGACGCCACCTAGCGTCGACATCCAAATATTAATACGTACCTGGGAAAAGAAGAGTTAACAGTGATCTGAAGCACCCTATAGTTGCTCATCAACAGATCTAGCTTCAGCTGTTTAGAGGTTAGTGTGTTCATGTTATATAATTCTGTGTGTTTTTTCAATACCAGTTAGTTGTACCACAACCACCAAACGACCTGGAAGGAAGTGAAGTTCACAGAACAGGAAGCAGTTTCTGAATATATATATAGTGCAGGAACGTCCAGAGAGTGTTAGAGAGGAAGGGACACTTTTGGCCGCAAAATAGCGAAAATAGCAGATCTACAAGACCGTAGTAAATGCTGCATTCGTGGTCTGGAGAGGGCAGTTGTTTTACAGGCGGCTAACACAATCAGCGCCGGGATTCCTTCAAAATAGGAGCTCTGGGGTGCAGGAAAGACATGGCCGCTTTTACTCTGAAACCCACCCCCCCCGGAAACAATCCGGGAAAAAAACGGAGAAATAGTGTGCTTTACATTGTTAGCTTACATTGCTATCGTTTTAATTCATACGATATATGATCCAAAAAGCGTCCATATTTTGAACGAGAGGCGGATGAGCAGAAATGAAGCACGTAGTACAGTATATCCATCAGCTCAAAACCACGGAGAGCTTAGTATATCCATCAGCTCAAAACCACGGAGAGCGCCCTGGATTAGCAGATACGAGGCATTCTTTCTGCCGCGCTAACAGCTAAGTCAACGGTAAGCTAATATGGGCGTAGAGCGCGAAGGACGGTGGCCGAGAATATTCAGAATATTCTTCTCTCACCTGGTATCATTGAGGATGCGCTAGGACGTGTACACACGTCCAATGCATCCCTCGATTGGATTCCCTACGGACGTGTGGCCAAGTCCTACGGACGGAAACGGTTAAAAGGGGCAGGGGCTGAAGCCCCCTTTGATGTCTGTGTGTGCACATCTCTGATATAGTGTACAATTCAGTATTTAAGTCAGACGTCATTTTGTAGTGCTACGTTACGTCCGGGTCCAAGTGGCACCAGCTCCCGTCTGCATCTCATTGTAAATAGAATATCTAAACGCGTGAATCTTTTTACAATGACGTTATTTTTCAGAAAGGAAGCCATTGAGGGTTGGTTGTTTTCGTCTCAGATTTAGTCCGACGGAGCGTCACAGTATAACTCTATGGGGACACAAAAGCGTATATGGGGACACAAAAGTAGGACCCGGAAGTATCTCACGTGCTCGCGCTCACGTCACAGCTAAAATACTGAATAGTAGGGAGTTAAACAGTTTACGATTCACCCTTTCTCAAGTCCCGCCCATGGTTCTGCCCCTCTTCGCACCCATTGGTTGCCGTTTCGTGGTTGGACAAAAAAATCCGTTCTCTCCATCCACTACCATTGAAATAACAGGTTTTTCAGTTGCTTCGTATTGATGTTCTGATTTTAAACTTGGTGTCAGTGAAAAGGAACATCACAGGTGCAGCTCACTGAGCATCATCATGTTTGTTTCTAAACAAAATAGAAAATTCAACACACAAGGCGGAACCAGGGCGGGACAAGGCAGAAAGAGCCTGCTGGTTGGTCAGCCAGGGACCAATCAGAAGGCTGGCAGCCTGCTGGTTGGTCAGTCAGAGACCAATCAGAAGGCAGAATGACAAAGGGTGAAATATCATCTGTATTTCTGATGAACTGAGTACAACGGACCACAATATAAACAATGTGTTGTTTAGCAGCATAACCTTTGACTGTTAAGCATTCATTCAATCAATCAATCAATCAATCAATCAACCAACCATAGGTTGATGTGTGATACGACATGATCAGTTTTGAAATCAAAAGGTGAGGAAACTCCTTGGCACATTTTTTATTGCACAAATTGTTTTTTTGTTTTATTTGTTTAACTACTTTTACGATATTAAATGTCTATGTACAGTCCTCCTTTATAGTGGAACACATTAAAGTAAATGACATGTAAACAAGTAATCAACGTAAGTAAAGATGTTCATGAATATTCATGTCTGGTCAATTCTAAATATTTAACCCATTCTGGGCGGGAACCCCTTTTGGTGTCTGAAGCATGTTATACTTTAGCTATTGAAAAATAGCAGATCTACAAGCTCGTGAAAGTGTGGCGCAAATCTTTGAATATATTCTTTCAGTGAACGTTTTCATATCTTTGCTTCTGGGAGGGGGGGGGGGTCCCTGGAACAACATATTTTCAGATGGGGTTCGGCGGCCAATTACATATATTTTTGGGGGTCCTTGATATGGAAATGTTTGAGAACCACTGATATAGAAACACAAGGGTTTTTCAGAAAACTGTCAGGAGTTAGAAGACATTTGTAGAATCTCTAAATGGGTCCATGTTAAGTGTCTCTCTGTGTATGGACCCACACCCACCAGTCTGGGTTTCGTCGACTAAAACCCAAGACGAAAAATGTTCGTCGACTACCTTTTTTCACTGACGGAAACTACATGGAAACTAAATGAAAACGAATCTATGAGGACTAAAACTAAGACTAAATATGTTGACAATTTCTTTTTGAATCTGATCTCGGGTCAAAATGGGTTAGACATGAACTACAACCCAAGGGTTAATTCCATTGATAAAATGGTGACAAAGGACGTTTAACAGAATGGTGATCAACACTCGCTGACTAGACGTTTAACAGAATGGTGATCAATACTCGCTGACTAGACGTTTAACAAAATGGTGATCAATACTCGCTGACTAGACCTTAAACAGAATGCAATCAAAAGTTGTAACTAAAGGGTTTTCCCCCCTGCATGAGTCTTCATGTGTGTTTTTAGATTATCTATGCGGCCGCAGCCTTTGCCACAAACTGCACAAGTAAAGGGTTTCTCCCCGGTATGCGTCCTCATGTGTCTCTTCAGGAGGTCACTCTTACTGAATCTTTGCTCGCAGACTTTACAACTAAAGGGTTTCTCCCCAGTATGAGTCCTCATGTGTTCTTTCAGATCGCGCATTAGACCGCAGCCTTTGCCACAAACTGAGCAAGTGAAGGGTTTTTCCCCGGTGTGAGTCCTCATGTGTTGCTTCAGACTGCTCATTTGACTGCAGCCCTTGCCGCACACGGAACAAGTAAATGGCTTCTCGCCTGTGTGTGTCCTCATGTGCTGCTTTAAGGTGTCCATTCGACTGCAGCTCTTGCTACAGATTATACAAGTGAAGGGCTTTTCCCCTGTGTGCGTCCGCATGTGGGACTTCAGATGAACGGTTTGGCCAAAGCCTTTCCCACAAACCGAGCAGGTAAAGGGCTTCTCCCCCGTGTGGGTCATGGTGTGCGTCTTCAGATGTCCACTTTGAGTGAACATTTTGCCACAAACTTTACAACTAAAGCTTTTCTTAGTCGCGCTTGACGACGACGTCGACGATTTGGGGTCGTGAGGCTGCCTGTCGCTCAAGGACAAGTTCAAGGCGGTCTGCTCCTGCCTGCTCTCCCACTCCTCGCTGTCCTCTGTGTCAGATTGGGGAGCGTGTGAAGAGGAGGGCAGCTGCTGCTGCTGCGATGGAACCCAGTAATCTACGTACGCTCGTGTTTTCATGTGTTCATGGGTCGAGGTGCTGGCCAGAGCCTCTGGCTCTCCGTTCTCATCATCATCATCATCGTAATCTTCATCTTCACTTTTCACCGTTAGCGTCAGTGTTGAGCCGTCTTCCTCCTCGGCTGGTCTCAGCGGCATCTCCTCCTGTTCCTCTTTAATGTGAGGAGGTTCCTCCTGGACCAGACTGGAGCACCTCTCCTGCTGCTGAGGGGGAACGTCCTCTCTACACGCAGGGTCTAGGCAGGAGAGAGAGAGAGAGAGAGAGAGAACATGACATGTTTGACAAAAAACTACATTCACACACCGATGGCGGAGGAAACCATGCAAGGCACCAACCAGCACATCGGGAGAACAATCAGGGGTTCAGAGTCTTGCTCAAGGACACTTCGACACTAACTCTGGGGGAGCCCACAGGGATCGGACCGGGAACCTTGGGGTTCAACCTCGAAACCGAGCAGCAAAACTCACTTACCAAACTGCAACAATTCAAACAGCGGAGACTTACCTTTCCAACATGCGACGGTAAGACTTACCTTTCCAACATGCGACGGTAAGACTTACCTTTCCAACATGCGACGGTAAGACTTACCTTTCCAATATGCGACGGTAAGACTTACCTTTCCAACATGCGACGGTAAGACTTACCTTTCCAACATGCGACGGTAAGACTTACCTTTCCAACATGCGACGGTAAGTGGACGGTAATGCGACTTGGTTCATGAAATAAGTAACTTAACATCATTGGAACAATCATCGGCCCCTTTCAACTTAAATGTGACCCCGACGACCCCCTTGTGTATGAACTAGGGGGCCAGTTAGTGAACTAGGGGGCCAGTTGGTGAACTAGGGGGCCAGTTGGTGAACTAGGGGGCCAGTTGGTGAACTAGGGGGCCAGTTGGTGAACTAGGGGGCCAGTTAGTGAACTAGGGGGCCAGTTGGTGAACTAGGGGGCCAGTTGGTGAACTAGGGGGCCAGTTGGTGAACTAGGGGGCCAGTTGGTGAACTAGGGGGCCAGTTAGTGAACTAGGGGGGCCAGTTAGTGAACTAGGGGGCCAGTTAGTGAACTAGGGGGCCAGTTAGTGTGAAGATGATTTAACACAATCTACCCTCCGGTTCAGAACTGGAGATGGGTTCCTGTATGAAAAGGTTAGTTGGCCTTCATTGGCCAAGAGACGAGAAGGTCCAAGACATAGACGGTTCATGAATAGAAGGTCCATGAATAGAAGGTCCATGAATAGAAGGTCCATGAATAGAAGGTCCATGCGTGAAGAAGGTCCATGCGTGCAAATAGAATATAGGTACAAGCATTCCTTTGTCCCTCCGTCAATCACACTCCTTAACAGAGTCCTTGCAGAGGGCAGACAGGGTAGGGGTCGAAGGTTATGAGGTGATGTTCTTCCTCTTTTGCACTAGGTATGTTGGTGTGTCGTTTTTTAATGTTGTACGGGTCACTGTGTGCCTTTGTTGTCTTGTATTGTGTATTGTTTTGTATTGTACTGTATTGTATCTGTATGCTGCAGGGCGGGTCCTTGGGGTCCAAGACGAATTTCTCCCTTGGGAGACAAAATAAAGAAACCTTGAACCTTGAGAACAACACTGCACCGTTTTTGAGTGGTGTAAACCACTCCTACAACTGGCTTTGTTAGTCTGTCTGTCTGTCTGTGCAGAAAAAATGAGCATGGTTGCTACGGTCACCCAGTTCACCCGGGTGTGATTTCACTCCTCTGCATAGGGAGGAGCTCCCTATGCGGGAGCTCCTCCCTATGCGGGAGCTAACTATTTCCGTAGACAACGCCCTGGTAAAGTCTGTCCCAACAGCCAGGAACCTTGGTGTTGTCCTGGACAGTCAGCTCTCGTTCAAAACTCACATCACAGCTGTCACTCAATCCTGTAGGTTCACACTCTATAACATACGACGAATTAGACCGTTCCTCACCCAGGAATCATCCCAGCTCCTAATCCAGACAACAGTCCTGTCAAAACTTGACTATTGTAACTCTCTCCTTACTGGCCTACCGGCATGTGCACTGAAGCCTCTCCAACTGATCCAAAATGCCGCAGCTCGCTTGGTTTGATTGATTGATTGATTGAAGAATTTATTAACAGTTTGCAGAATTACAGTACATTTCAAGCACAAACTCAATACAAAGGCTGTTAACTGTGAGTGGACGACCCAATTAAGCATTACACTTGTTTCCAACAGGGTCCACCATGTTCAAATCATCAAAACATTTAGAGACGTACAAATAGACACTTCTATAGACAGAACAGGAATTCATCAAAAAAGAATTCATCAAAAAGGAGGTAAAAAGGGAAAAGAAATATATACAGTGAGGGGAAAAAAGGGGGGGGCGGGGGGGGGGGGATTCAGATTTTACGGGGGCCAGTTTCGAATTGCAGCCATCCGTAGGTGCCCTTTGAGAGCGGTTTTGAAGGAGTCAAGGGATTCGCATGTCTTAATGACAGTTGGTAGGGCGTTCCACATTTTGGTGGCATAGGAGCGAAAAGAATTTAGTCCCTTGTTTGTGCCGAATCTGGGTTGTACATGGTTTGTTGCACTCCCTCTGGTGTTGTGGGTGTGGACTTCGTTAACATTAAGGAAGTATCTAGACAGGTACATGGGTATCTTGGTGGTGTATCGAATCTTGTGGACCAGACCCATTGCAAGATGCTGTACTCTGTCGTCGACCCTAAGCCATTCCAGCCTGTCGAAGTGGGCAGGGGTGAGGTGGGTTCGGGGGGCTAGATCAAGTAGGAGCCTGACCAGTTTGTTTTGGGAAGTCTGGAGCCTGGTTTTAAGGGCCTTTGAGGTGCTGTGGTACCAGGAGGTGCATGCATAGTCAAAGAAACCTTGTACAAGGGCTCCTGTTAAGGTCTTCAAGGTGTTTTTGTTGACCAGTGAGGAGATCCTGTAGAGGAATCTTGTTCTATGGTTGACTTTTTTGATTACGTTGGTGGCCATTTTATCACCGGAAAGATTAGCCTCCAGGATGGAACCTAGGTAGGTAATTTCATCTTTACGTGTGATAACATTGTCACCCACTCTAACCAAGAAGCCATTTGCCTTGCTGAGATTACTAATAGAGCCAAAGAGAATGGATTCAGTTTTTCCCAGGTGTAAAGATAGTTTGTTATCAGCGAGCCAGGTGCAGATTCTACCGAGTTCAGAGCTGAGGGCATTTTCAACCTGCAGTTTGTCCCTGTCCGAGACCAGCAGTGCTGAGTCATCTGCGAACAGGAACAAGTTGCAGTCACAGGCTGAAGTCATGTCGTTTACATATATTAGGAACAGTAGAGGCCCTAGTATGCTTCCTTGTGGAACGCCACAGCTCACTGGACAGTGTTCCGTTCACTTCCACCATCTGTTCTCTCCCCTCCAGGTAGGATTGCATCCAGCTCACTGATGTGCTATCGAAACCAATTGCTTTTAGCTTGTTAACCAGTATGGAGTGGTTCACGGTGTCAAAAGCCTTTTGGAGGTCCAGCATGACCATGCCGCAGTATTTGCCAGCGTCCACCTCTTGTTTGATGTGGTCGCTCAAATAGAGGAGGCATGTGTCAGTGGAGTGGGATGTTCTGAAGCCAGATTGGAACTCGTACAATAATTTATTAGTGGCAAGATACTTTTCAACCTGTTCATAGACTATTTTTTCCATCACTTTCGAGATGGAACTAAGAATAGAAATAGGGCGGTAGTTGCCGGGGTCTAATTTACTCCCTTTCTTGTGCAAGGGGGTTACTTTGGCCAGTTTGAAATCTTGGGGGACCTGTCCTTGTTTGATGGAGAGGTTTACTATGTGGGTGATGATTGGAGCTATAGAGATGGCTGAGTCTCTGAGAAATTTGGAGGGAATGTTGTCATGGCCTGTGGCCTTGTGGGGTTGGAGGGCACTCAGTTTCTTAATTACCTCATCAGTTGTTACCATAACTAGTTTAAAATCGTCTTTACAAACACCTAGGTTTTTGTAGAAGGTTGTAATGTGCTCTACACCAAAGAGCCCAGAGTGGGAGGGCAGTTTGTTAACCAGAGTTGTTGATATGTTTGTAAAGAAGATATTCAAGTAGTTGGCCACATCAAGGTTGTCAGTGATGAGAGTGTTGTCAGATTTGATGTTTATGTTCGAAAATCTGGTTTTTAGTTTCTGACCATAGCTTAGTTGATTGTTTAGTAGCTTCCAGAGCTCATGAGGATTGTTTTTGTTTTCCTCAGCTTTATCATTAATGAAGTTACTTTTAGCTGATTTGGTCATGGCAGTTACACTGTTTCGTAGTTTGATTCGTTGTGTATTTAGGTTGTTCAAACGAGCTTGGCGAACACTGTCGAAGCGCTTGGCTAGCTTTGACTTGCATTTTAGAACTTCAGAGCATTTTTTGTCTCTGGCTTTCATTGCAGCCAGTATGTCCGAATTCATCCATGGTTCCGAGCGGGTTTTGCCCCTGGTGGTTCTCAAAGGAGCCATGTAGTTCAGTACTGATGTAAATTTGGTTTTGAAGCCAAGCCAAGCTTCTTCGACAAGTGTGCTTTTAAGCTCATCGGACCAATCCAGACTCTCCAATACTTGGTTAAAGACCTCACTAGAGTAGGTTTTGAGGTCCCTTGATATGACTGTTTTGTGGCAGCCGGTCTTAAGTTTTTGTATTTTGCGGGTACAGAATATCATAAAATGATCACTAAGCCCACATACAATAACCCCTTTCTTGGAGATTCTGGATTTGTCCGAGGACAGAATGAGATCAATGACAGTTTGAGTAGAATCACACAACAGTTTGAGTAGAATCACTCAAACTGGTCTTCAACCAGCCAAAATTCTCACATGTCTCCCCCCTGCTCCGCTCCCTGCACTGGCTCCCGGTCGCTGCCCGCACAGAATACAAAACTCTGATGTTGGCATTTAAAGCAACCAAAGGTATGGCTCCCCCATATCTTGCCAGCATGATTGAACCCTACAAACCCTCCCGCGCACTCAGATCAGCCAACGCAGGGAAGCTGGAAGTACCCTCACTAAAAACGCCGGGACAACACTCCACACTTCTCCCTTCTGGCCCCAAAACTGTGGAATGCACCTCCCGTTGCAATCAGAACTGCAGCATCACTCCCGATCTTCCGCCGTAGTCTGAAAACCCACCTTTTCAGAGTCCATCATGGCCCATAGCACTTACCCTACCCCCCTTAGACACTTCTTAGACTTCTTAGACTTATATAGCATTTGAAACGGACTTATAGCATGTCATGTAGACAGCACAATAAGTGCATTGTATGTAGTCATAGCACTTCATAGTATATATGTACAGCATAGTATAGCATATATGTATAGTTTATATGTATAGTGTCATTATATAGATATGTTCTAGTTATAGTTTATATGTATAGTGTAATTATATAGATATTTTCTAGTCACGTTCTTAGCTTACGCATGTTTCGCGATAAATGCATTTTACATATGTGATGTATTCCCATGCTTTTTGTTCTTGCTTAATGTAAGTCGCTCTGGATTAAGAGCGTCAACTACCGTATGTTAGAAATCCCCTTTGTGAATTCTGAATTGGGTAAAACAGCCTTTCAGTACCATGCACCTCACATGTGGAACTGTCTAACAACTGTCTCAATCTGTCTAACAACTGTCTCAATCTGTCTAACAACTGTCTCAATCTGTCTAACAACTGTCTAACAACTGTCTCAATCTGTCTAACAACTGTCTCAATCTGTCTAACAACTGTCTCAATCTGTCTAACAACTGTCTAACAACTGTCTCAATGGAGGCTGATGGAGAACAGAGTGCCCCCTGGAGGCTGATGGAGAACATGTGGAACTGTCTAACAACTCAATCTTAAAACTGAACAACTTGATTTCACTTGAACGTTTTCAAATACTTGTAAGGATCCATCTGAGATCTGGCTGTACTGTGTTCCCTCTGAATTGTTTCTTAACCTGTAATGTATCTGATGTGTTATATTGTATGTTATGTGTTACTGTAATCAGGGCTTTATTGGAAAAGAGAGCTTGCTCTCAACTGACCTCCCTGAATAAATAAAGGTTAAAGAAAGAAAAAGAAAAAAGGTCTTTCCTAAATCTGGAGGGAGTGCATTCCACAGAGTAGTGGCTGGAGGGAGTGCATTCCACAGAGTAGTGGCTGGAGGGAGTGCATTCGACAGAGTGGTGGCTGGAGGGAGTGCATTCCACAGAGTAGTGGCTGGAGGGAGTGCATTCCACAGAGTAGTGGCTGGAGGGAGTGCATTCCACAGAGTGGTGGCTGGAGGGAGTGCATTCCACAGAGTAGTGGCTGGAGGGAGTGCATTCCACAGAGTGGTGGCTGGAGGGAGTGCATTCCACAGAGTAGTGGCTGGAGGGAGTGCATTCCACAGAGTAGTGGCTGGAGGGTGTGCATTCCACAGAGTAGTGGCTGGAGGGAGTGCATTCCACAGAGTAGTGGCTGGAGGGTGTGCATTCCACAGAGTAGTGGCTGGAGGGAGTGCATTCCACAGAGTAGTGGCTAAGTAGTAAAAGGTCATAGTGTCTCCTTTAACTCATTCTGGGCGGGAACCCCTTGTGGTGTTTTAAACTAAGCATTATGTTACGCTTTAGCTATCGAAAAATAGCAGATCTACAAGCTCGTAGCGCGGCACTCGCTTGTAGGTCTGCTATTTTTTGACAAATCGTGAAAATGTGGCACAGATCTTTGAATATATATTCTTTCAGAGCGAATGTTTTTAACTCAAATCTTTGCTTCTGAGAGGGGGGTTCCTGGAACAACATATTTTCAGATGGGGGGGTCGGCGGCCAAATACAGATAATAAAAGGTCCTTGACATGAAATATTGAGCACCACTGATACAGAAACATGAGGTATTTCAGAAAACTGTCAGCATTTTGACCTGAGGACGATTCTACAAAAAATGTCTTCTAAACCCAGAGACAGCTTTCTGAAAAAACCCATGTTTCTATATCAGTGGTTCTCAAACAATTTCCTGTCAAGGACCCCCAAAAATCATACTATAATTCTGACAATGTCTGAATGTGTGCGTGTCTGTCAGAAAAACCGCCATATCTCCTCACTGCTTGTGCCAATCACTCCCACTTTTCACACAGGCATTGACCATAATAATATGGAGGTCGATTTTACACATTAATGATTAATATTGAATGTATTAGTGAATTAAAAATGCGAAAATGTGCAGTCCCCCCTGCGGGGGGGGGGCAATATCTCACAACGGGTAAGGGCTAGTATATGTAATTGGCCGCCGACCTCCATCTGAAAATATGGTGTTCCAGGGACCCCCCCCCCTTACAGAAGCAAAGATTTGAGTTAAAAACGCTCGCTCTGAAAGAATCAAAGATTTGCGCCACATTTTCACAACTTTTCAAAAATGTCCGATCTACAAGCTCGTACATCTGCTATTTTTCAACAGCTAAAGCGTAACATAATGTTTAACCCATTTTGGGCGGGAACCCCTTTTGGTGTTAGCATTATGTTATGCTTTAGCCATTGAAAAATAACAGCTCTACAAGCTCATAGCGCGCCACTCTGAACTTGTAGGTCTGCTATTTTTGAAAAATCGAAGAACGGCGGACATAGAAACATAGGCTTTTTCAGAAAACTGTCAGGATGTAGAAGACATTTTTAGAATCTGATCTCAGGTCAGAATGGATTAAAACACCAAAAGGGGTTCCCGTTCCAGAATGGGTTAAACTGGTACCATCGCTTGTCATAGTGTCGAAAAAATCGAGCGCCCCCTGGAGGCTGATGGAGAACAGAGCGCCCCCTGGAGGCTGATGGAGAACAGAGCGCCCCCTGGAGGCTGATGGAGAACAGAGCGCCCCCTGGAGGCTGATGGAGAACAGAGAGCCTCCTGGAGGCTGATGGAGAACAGAGCGCCCCCTGGAGGCTGATGGAGAACAGAGAGCCTCCTGGAGGCTGATGGAGAACAGAGCGCCCCCTGGAGGCTGATGGAGAACAGAGAGCCTCCTGGAGGCTGATGGAGAACAGAGCGCCCCCTGGAGGCTGATGGAGAACAGAGAGCCTCCTGGAGGCTGATGGAGAACAGAGCGCCCCCTGGAGGCTGATGGAGAACAGAGCACCCCCCGGAGGCTAATGGAGAACAGAGCGCCCCCTGGAGGCTGATGGAGAACAGAGCGCCCCCTGGAGGCTGATGGAGAACAGAGAGCCTCCTGGAGGCTGATGGAGAACAGAGCACCCCCCGGAGGCTGATGGAGAACAGAGCGCCCCCTGGAGGCTGATGGAGAACAGAGCCACAGCACACACGTTGAGATGTACTGCTCTGGCCCTGTGCTATTCCTCTGCGGAGTATGAGAGATCAACCCATGCCAAAAAACTAGACTCAGCGTTGAACAACACCTGCCGCTTGATAACTGGTTGAACAACACCTGCCGCTTGATAACTGGTTGAACAACACCTGCCGCTTGATAACTGGTTGAACAACACCTGCCGCTTGATAACTGGTTGAACAACACCTGCCGCTTGATAACTGGTTGAACAACACCTGCCGCTTGATAACTGGTTGAACAACACCTGCCGCTTGATAACTGGTTGCTTGAAGCCTACCAACGTGAACAACCTACGTCTCCTCGCTGGCATTGCCCCTGCAGATGTGAGACGGGAAGCCACCAGCCGAGTGGAGATGACAAAAGCTACCAGCGACGAACGCCACCTCCTTCATGGACACGAACCCCCGGCCCAACGACTGAAGTCAAGGAGAAGCTTCCTCAGCCATGTCCAGCCCCTAACAACATCTCGGGAAGAAACCAGACTCCAGCTATGGACAACAACGCTTGAGAATGACCCCCGTCCTATTGACATGGGAATCCCCCCCTCTGAAGACCTCCCTTCTGGCTCAGAAGCACCATGGGTCCGGTGGAAGACTCTCAACCGCCTGAGAACAGGAACGGGGCGATCAAAAGCTGCTATGGCCAGATGGGGCTACAAAACCGGCCCAACCATCTGTGAATGTGGAGAAGAGGACCATACGATGCAGCACTGCCTTGTCTGTCCTCTACTACCCAACCATACGATGCAGCACTGCCTTGTCTGTCCTCTACTACCCAACCATACGATGCAGCACTGCCTTGTCTGTCCTCTACTACCCAAACCTTGCAGCTTAAAAGATCTCGCAGAGTTCAACAATAATGCAAAAGACATGGGAAACTGTCATCTAACCTGACCTAACATGCTTCAAAGACACGAAAAGAAGAAGAAGAATGCATTAATCGATCATTCACATCCCTAATTCCATCGGATGAGCTGCTGTAACCCAAGGGGCCAGTGAGGCTATTCAACGTTGAAGCTCTGGGCCCTAGTTGTAGGAGGAGGGACTACAGGCGGACCCGTGTATTCATGACCGGGAAACCCCGTGCAGCTGGGCTTTAACATGTAGGACCATCATTCCCTACGTCACCTCGGACCTCAAATTTGAGGTCCGGAGGAGGTACTTCCGGCAGTCTTCCGGGTGCTTCAAAACGCCACTGAGCAACTTCCACTGACATGAATAGCTGGGGGGGGCGGAGCTTCGTGCCAGTTCAGTCTCTATCCTTTTATATACTCTATGCTGTAACCCGGTCTTAAAGTGTAAAGGAGACACAGGACGGGAGTTATATCTATAGACTTATAACATGTAACTAAGGAGTTATATCTATAGACTAGGAGTTATATCTATAGACTAGGAGTTATATCTATAGACTAGGAGTTATATCTATAGACTAGGGGTTATATCTATAGACTAGGAGTTATATCTATAGACTTATAACATGTAACTAAGGAGTTATATCTATAGACTAGGAGTTATATCTATAGACTAGGAGTTATATCTATAGACTAGGAGTTATATCTATAGACTAGGAGTTATATCTATAGACTTATAACATGTAACTAAGGAGTTATATCTATAGACTAGGAGTTATATCTATAGACTAGGAGTTATATCTATAGACTAGGAGTTATATCTATAGACTTATAACATGTAACTAAGGAGTTATATCTATAGACTAGGAGTTATATCTATAGACTAGGAGTTATATCTATAGACTTATAACATGTAACTAAGGAGTTATATCTATAGACTAGGAGTTATATCTATAGACTAGGAGTTATATCTATAGACTTATAACATGTAACTAAGGAGTTATATCTATAGACTAGGAGTTATATCTATAGACTTATAACATGTAACTAAGGAGTTATATCTATAGACTAGTTATATCTATGGACTAGTTATATCTATAGACTTAACATCTATAACATGTAACTAAGGAGTTATATCTATAGACTTATAACATGTAACTAAGGAGGTATATCTATAGACTTATAACATGTAACTAAGGAGGTATGTTTGGTGATCGGCCGGGTATGTATGTATGTATGTATGTATGTATGTATGTATGTATGTATGTATGTATGTATGTATTAAAATAGGCAACAGCATGCTCTATTGCACTGGCCTAAAAGTGGGTCCTTAAAAACTGCTTCAACATTCTGAGATTTATATTTGGTTTATTGGCCACCAGATGGCATAGCTTATAAAGTCTAAGCGTATGTATGTATGTATGTATGTATGTATGTATGTATGTATGTATGTATGTATGTATGTATGTATTTAAAAGGGGGGCTTTTTTGTAAAATCCCAGCCTACAATACCTTCATATATTTAAAATCCAAAGTAAGGTTACCAGTGAAAGGAACCTGCCTATTCACTGGGGACTATGCAAGGCAGAGGCGTCCACCCCACTGAGGAACCTGCCTATTCACTGGGGACTATGCAAGGCAGAGGCGTCCACCCCACTGAGGAACCTGCCTATTCACTGGGGACTATGCAAGGCAGAGGCGTCCACCCCCCTGAGGAACCTGCCTATTCACTGGGGACTATGCAAGGCAGAGGCGTCCACCCCACTGAGGAACCTGCCTATTCACTGGGGACTATGCAAGGCAGAGGCGTCCACCCCACTGAGGAACCTGCCTATTCACTGGGGACTATGCAAGGCAGAGGCGTCCACCCCCCTGAGGAACCTGCCTATTCACTGGGGACTATGCAAGGCAGAGGCGTCCACCCCCCTGAGGAACCTGCCTATTCACTGGGGACTATGCAAGGCAGAGGCGTCCACCCCACTGAGGAACCTGCCTATTCACTGGGGACTATGCAAGGCAGAGGCGTCCACCCCACTGAGGAACCTGCCTATTCACTGGGGACTATGCAAGGCAGAGGCGTCCACCCCCCTGAGGAACCTGCCTATTCACTGGGGACTATGCAAGGCAGAGGCGTCCACCCCACTGAGGAACCTGCCTATTCACTGGGGACTATGCAAGGCAGAGGCGTCCACCCCCCTGAGGAACCTGCCTATTCACTGGGGACTATGCAAGGCAGAGGCGTCCACCCCCCTGAGGAACCTGCCTATTCACTGGGGACTATGCAAGGCAGAGGCGTCCACCCCCCTGAGGAACCTGCCTATTCACTGGGGACTATGCAAGGCAGAGGCGTCCACCCCACTGAGGAACCTGCCTATTCACTGGGGACTATGCAAGGCAGAGGCGTCCACCCCACTGAGGAACCTGCCTATTCACTGGGGACTATGCAAGGCAGAGGCGTCCACCCCACTGAGGAACCTGCCTATTCACTGGGGACTATGCAAGGCAGAGGCGTCCACCCCCCTGAGGAACCTGCCTATTCACTGGGGACTATGCAAGGCAGAGGCGTCCACCCCACTGAGGAACCTGCCTATTCACTGGGGACTATGCAAGGCAGAGGCGTCCACCCCACTGAGGAACCTGCCTATTCACTGGGGACTATGCAAGGCAGAGGCGTCCACCCCCCTGAGGAACCTGCCTATTCACTGGGGACTATGCAAGGCAGAGGCGTCCACCCCCCTGAGGAACCTGCCTATTCACTGGGGACTATGCAAGGCAGAGGCGTCCACCCCACTGAGGAACCTGCCTATTCACTGGGGACTATGCAAGGCAGAGGCGTCCACCCCACTGAGGAACCTGCCTATTCACTGGGGACTATGCAAGGCAGAGGCGTCCACCCCACTGAGGAACCTGCCTATTCACTGGGGACTATGCAAGGCAGAGGCGTCCACCCCCCTGAGGAACCTGCCTATTCACTGGGGACTATGCAAGGCAGAGGCGTCCACCCCCCTGAGGAACCTGCCTATTCACTGGGGACTATGCAAGGCAGAGGCGTCCACCCCCCTGAGGAACCTGCCTATTCACTGGGGACTATGCAAGGCAGAGGCGTCCACCCCCCTGAGGAACCTGCCTATTCACTGGGGACTATGCAAGGCAGAGGCGTCCACCCCACTGAGGAACCTGCCTATTCACTGGGGACTATGCAAGGCAGAGGCGTCCACCCCACTGAGGAACCTGCCTATTCACTGGGGACTATGCAAGGCAGAGGCGTCCACCCCACTGAGGAACCTGCCTATTCACTGGGGACTATGCAAGGCAGAGGCGTCCACCCCACTGAGGAACCTGCCTATTCACTGGGGACTATGCAAGGCAGAGGCGTCCACCCCACTGAGGAACCTGCCTATTCACTGGGGACTATGCAAGGCAGAGGCGTCCACCCCACTGAGGAACCTGCCTATTCACTGGGGACTATGCAAGGCAGAGGCGTCCACCCCCCTGAGGAACCTGCCTATTCACTGGGGACTATGCAAGGCAGAGGCGTCCACCCCCCTGAGGAACCTGCCTATTCACTGGGGACTATGCAAGGCAGAGGCGTCCACCCCACTGAGGAACCTGCCTATTCACTGGGGACTATGCAAGGCAGAGGCGTCCACCCCACTGAGGAACCTGCCTATTCACTGGGGACTATGCAAGGCAGAGGCGTCCACCCCACTGAGGAACCTGCCTATTCACTGGGGACTATGCAAGGCAGAGGCGTCCACCCCACTGAGGAACCTGCCTATTCACTGGGGACTATGCAAGGCAGAGGCGTCCACCCCACTGAGGAACCTGCCTATTCACTGGGGACTATGCAAGGCAGAGGCGTCCACCCCACTGAGGAACCTGCCTATTCACTGGGGACTATGCAAGGCAGAGGCGTCCACCCCACTGAGGAACCTGCCTATTCACTGGGGACTATGCAAGGCAGAGGCGTCCACCCCCCTGAGGAACCTGCCTATTCACTGGGGACTATGCAAGGCAGAGGCGTCCACCCCACTGAGGAACCTGCCTATTCACTGGGGACTATGCAAGGCAGAGGCGTCCACCCCCCTGAGGAACCTGCCTATTCACTGGGGACTATGCAAGGCAGAGGCGTCCACCCCACTGAGGAACCTGCCTATTCACTGGGGACTATGCAAGGCAGAGGCGTCCACCCCACTGAGGAACCTGCCTATTCACTGGGGACTATGCAAGGCAGAGGCGTCCACCCCACTGAGGAACCTGCCTATTCACTGGGGACTATGCAAGGCAGAGGCGTCCACCCCACTGAGGAACCTGCCTATTCACTGGGGACTATGCAAGGCAGAGGCGTCCACCCCACTGAGGAACCTGCCTATTCACTGGGGACTATGCAAGGCAGAGGCGTCCACCCCACTGAGGAACCTGCCTATTCACTGGGGACTATGCAAGGCAGAGGCGTCCACCCCACTGAGGAACCTGCCTATTCACTGGGGACTATGCAAGGCAGAGGCGTCCACCCCCCTGAGGAACCTGCCTATTCACTGGGGACTATGCAAGGCAGAGGCGTCCACCCCCCTGAGGAACCTGCCTATTCACTGGGGACTATGCAAGGCAGAGGCGTCCACCCCACTGAGGAACCTGCCTATTCACTGGGGACTATGCAAGGCAGAGGCGTCCACCCCACTGAGGAACCTGCCTATTCACTGGGGACTATGCAAGGCAGAGGCGTCCACCCCACTGAGGAACCTGCCTATTCACTGGGGACTATGCAAGGCAGAGGCGTCCACCCCACTGAGGAACCTGCCTATTCACTGGGGACTATGCAAGGCAGAGGCGTCCACCCCACTGAGGAACCTGCCTATTCACTGGGGACTATGCAAGGCAGAGGCGTCCACCCCACTGAGGAACCTGCCTATTCACTGGGGACTATGCAAGGCAGAGGCGTCCACCCCACTGAGGAACCTGCCTATTCACTGGGGACTATGCAAGGCAGAGGCGTCCACCCCACTGAGGAACCTGCCTATTCACTGGGGACTATGCAAGGCAGAGGCGTCCACCCCACTGAGGAACCTGCCTATTCACTGGGGACTATGCAAGGCAGAGGCGTCCACCCCACTGAGGAACCTGCCTATTCACTGGGGACTATGCAAGGCAGAGGCGTCCACCCCACTGAGGAACCTGCCTAGTCACTGGGGACTATGCAAGGCAGAGGCGTCCACCCCACTGAGGAACCTGCCTATTCACTGGGGACTATGCAAGGCAGAGGCGTCCACCCCACTGAGGAACCTGCCTATTCACTGGGGACTATGCAAGGCAGAGGCGTCCACCCCACTGAGGAACCTGCCTATTCACTGGGGACTATGCAAGGCAGAGGCGTCCACCCCCCTGAGTCCAAGTTAGACTAGACCAGCGGTTCCCAAAGTGGGTTCCGCGGACCCCTAGGGGTCCCCTAGGGGTACCCCTAGGGGACCCCTAGGGGACCGCAACGCATAGCCAGGGGGTACCCCTAGGGGACCGCAACGCATAGCCAGGGGGTACCCCTAGGGGACCCCTAGGGGTACCCCTAGGGGACCCCTAGGGGACCGCAGCGCATAGCCAGGGGGTAACCGGGACCCCTAGGGGACCGCAACGCATAGCCAGGGGGGACCCCTAGGGGTACCCCTAGGGGACCCCTAGGGGACCGCAGCGCATAGCCAGGGGGGACCCCTAGGGGACCGCAACGCATAGCCAGGGGGTTCCGCGGACCCCTAGGGGACCGCAACGCATAGCCAGGGGGTACCCAAAATAATTCCCAGGAAAAAAAAACATTAAAAGTCATTTCTGCCAAGTTGCGCAATAAATGTATTTTTTGTGTTGTTCATTGTGTTTCTCCCATTTGATTTACAACGGTAACCAGCCAATCAGAATCAAGTATTGGGACTGACTGTTTTAGAACAGAAAATCTAAAATGTGACCTCTGCCCGGGGGAGGGCGCCCACACCCGGCCATGCACTACCAACGAACTCCGGGGAGCACTTCCAGGGGGACCCGCGCTCCGTGGGTCCCCGAGTACCAACCTTTAAGCCATGGACACATGTGACACGTTGGTGAGCTCTGATTGGTTGGGAGAGAGGACACATGTGACACGTTGGTGAGCTCTGATTGGTTGGGAGAGAGGACATATGTGACACGTTGGTGAGCTCTGATTGGTTGGGAGAGACACATGTGACACGTTGGTGAGCTCTGATTGGTTGGGAGAGATTAGTACTGATATAAAGTGAACGTGTTGTTTTACCTGAGACAGCGCCACCTCTGGTCTTCCTGTGTAGTGACTCCTCCCATTCCTGTTTGATCCGTGGAGGACTGCAGCTCCTCTCTTCTTCTTCTTCTACACACAGGAAGGAGAGAAGAAGAACATCAAAGCTACATAAAATCACAAGACTGAAAATCTAATGACTTTTTTAATCATTATTTTTGAGTGGTGTAAACCACTCCTACAACTGGCTTTTTTGTGCAGAAAAAATTTGCATGGTTGCTATGTTCACCCTGTTGTAATGACGTAATGAAATCACACCCGGGTGAACAGGGTGAACATAGCAACCATGCTCATTTTTTCTGCACAAACAAAGCCAGGTAATGAAATCACACCCGGGTGTGATTTCATTACGTCAGACATGATTTCATTACGTCAGACAGACCTTACACCACTCAGTTCACACTTCACACGGGTGTGATTTTTTAGTTATGATCATTCTGTACCTATTAGCCCCATCCTATTAGCCCCATCCTATTAGCCCCATCCTATTAGCCCCATCCTATGCCCAGCTTTATCTGTTTGTATGACTTTTTCCCCCCCCATGCCAATAAAGCCCTTCTGATTGATACGATACATGACAGCGTAGTCACAGTGCATTCTGATTGATACGATACATGACAGCGTAGTCACAGTGCATTCTGATTGATACGATACATGACAGCGTAGTCACAGTGCATTCTGATTGATATGATACATGACAGCGTAGTCACAGTGCATTCTGATTGATATGATACATGACAGCGTAGTCACAGTGCATTCTGATTGATACGATACAGGACAGCGTAGTCACAGTGCATTCTGATTGATACGATACAGGACAGCGTAGTCACAGTGCATTCTGATTGATACGATACATGACAGCGTAGTCACAGTGCATTCTGATTGATACGATACATGACAGCGTAGTCACAGTGCATTCTGATTGATACGATACATGACAGCGTAGTCACAGTGCATTCTGATTGATACGATACAGGACAGCGTAGTCACAGTGCATTCCGATTCTAGAGGCAAATCCACTCCACCACTCTGTCCTCGCATCGAATCCTCTCCTCCTCGCTGGGGGCGGAGCTAGGGAGCGAGTGGAGGACGCGAGGGGAGTGAGCGAGTGTGAAAGTTGCGGTATTGGAATTTGGCTTAAGGGCCCAGGCAGCTAAATAAAACACTAAGGGTTGCCCACCTGCCCCTGGCAGCTAAATAAAACACTATGGGTCGCCCAACTGCCCCCTGGCAGCTAAATAAAACACTAAGTGTCGCCCACCTGCCCCTGGCAGCTAAATAAAACACTAAGGGTTGCCCACCTGACAATGGCAGCTAAATAAAACACTAAGGGTTGCCCACCTGGCCCTGGCAGCTAAATAAAACACTAAGGGTTGCCCACCTGCCCTGGCAGCTAAATAAAACACTAAGGGTTGCCCACCTGCCCTGGCAGCTAAATAAAACACTAAGGGTTGCCCACCTGCCCCTGGCAGCTAAATAAAACACTAAGGGTCGCCCACCTGCCCCCGTGCAGCTAAATAAAACACTAAGGGTTGCCCACCTGCCCCTGGCAGCTAAATAAAACACTAAGGGTTGCCCACCTGCCCCTGGCAGCTAAATAAAACACTAAGGGTTGCCCACCTGCCCCTGGCAGCTAAATAAAAAGCTAAGGGTTGCCCACCTGCCCCTGGCAGCTAAATAAAACACTAAGGGTTGTCCAGCGGGTTGCCCACCTGTCCCTGGCAGCTAAATAAAACACTAAGTGTTGCCCACCTGACAATGGAAGCTAAATAAAACACTAAGGGTTGCCCACCTGCCCCTGGCAGCTAAATACAAAGCTAAGGGTTGCCCACCTGCCCCTGGCAGCTAAATAAAACACTAAGGGTCGCCCAGCGGGTTGCCGACCTGTCCCTGGCAGCTAAATAAAACACCAAGGGTCGCCCAGCGGGTTGCCAACCTGTCCCTGGCAGCTAAATAAAACACTAAGGGTCGCCCAGAGGGTTGCCCACCTGCCCCTGGCAGCTACATAAAACACTAAGGGTCGCCCATCTGCCCCTGGCAGCTAAATAAAACACTAAGGGTTGCCCACCTGCCCCTGGCAGCTGAATAAAACACTAAGGGTTGCCCACCTGCCCCTGGCAGCTAAATAAAACACTAAGGGTCGCCCACCTGCCCCTGGCAGCTAAATGAAACACTAAGGGTTGCCCACCTGCCCCTGGCATCTAAATAAAACACTAAGGGTTGCCCACCTGCCCCTGGCAGCTAAATAAAACACTAAGGGTTGCCCACCTGCCCCTGGCAGCTAAATAAAACACTAAGGGTCGCCCACCTGCCCCTGGCAGCTAAATGAAACACTAAGCGTTGCCCACCTGCCCCTGGCAGCTAAATAAAACACTAAGGGTCGCCCACCTGCCCCTGGCAGCTAAATAAAACACAAAGGGTTGCCCACCTGCCCCTGGCAGCTAAATAAAACACTAAGGGTCGCCCACCTGCCCCTGGCAGCTAAATAAAACACTAAGGGTAGTTTAGTTTAATGTAACACACACACACACACACACACACACACACACACACACACACACACACACACACACACCTACCCGTCGTGTTGTCGCTGTGTTGAAGCGCCCCCACCAGGCTGCACATCCACTCCGCGGCCACACTGAGGCGCTCTACCAGAAGCGCTCTGACCACGCCGCTACTGTAATAAACGTCGACGTTAATAACGACGCGCTGCTCCTCCAGGACGCTCACTATCTCCTCCCCCAGTGACGTCATGCGCTCCTCGATGCACCTCCGGACCGACGACGAAATGGGACGAAATGTGTTGTTTTCGTCTCTCGTAGTTTTAGACATTGTGTCTGTTTTGTTGTTTAAATAAATAACGGCTCTTTGTTGTTGTTGAAAAACTACACCGCGCGAGCCTGTCTGACTGCTTCCGGGTCAGAGTCGACGCATGCGCACTAGAGACACGTTGGGTTTTGTTGCTGTCTTGTTGTTATTGCGCCCCCTGGCGGCCTGGAAGAGACGATGTCACTGTCACTGAATTATAACGAGATTGATTGAATACTTTATTACAGTGAGTGGTGAAAAAGTACTCACATGTATTAACTTGTTTTTCTTTTTTAAACATGTGTTTATAATTGTTCTTATTTGATAACAATTATTCACATAAAGGCTATGTTTAGTTTAGTTTAGTTTAGGTCATAGTCTCTTGAATAGTCACCTGGAATGTTTATAGTGTTAGTCTAGTTCTAGTGGACTAAATACCATAAGATTTTAGTCGACTAAATCTACAGGTTAGTCGACTAAAATGTGTTTTAGCGGGCCTTGATGCCGTCGTAATGGATGTTTTTACATTTGCTGAAAATAGCCGATCTGCAAGCTCACAACGCGTCGCGCTGCGACGCGTTGTGAGCTTGTAGATCGGCTATTTTCAGCATTCAGCTCTTGTCCACTAGTCCCTTCCTAACATTTTAGTCTAGTTTGTATTTGTTGACGAAATCGACAGTGTATTTAGTCTTAGTTTTAATCATCGTAGCTTAGTTTCCATTTCGTTTTCGAAAAATAACAACAGGATATGACCATGAAAACAAAACAACAACAGGATATGTCCATGAAAACAAAACAACAACAGGATATGTCCATGAAAACAAAACAACAACAGGATATGTCCATGAAAACAAAACAACAACAGGATATGTCCATGAAAACAAAACAACAACAGACAAAATAGGAGATGAGAAAAAAGAATGTCATGTGAAACCTTTATTTATACAGACATTACATACAATGTATACAAACATAAACTATCATTTAGCTGCATGGGGGGGGGGAACTCCCTCAAGGACCCCTATGTGGGTCCCCGGACCCCGCTGCGTGGGGGGGGAACTCCTTCAAGGACCCCTATGTGGGTCCCCGGACCCCGCTGCGTGGGGGTGGAACTCCCTCAAGGACCCCTGGGGGTCCCCGGACCCCGCTGCGTGGGGGGGGAACTCCCTCAAGGACCCCTGGGGGTCCCCGGACCCCGCTGCGTGGGGGTGGAACTCCCTCAAGGACCCCTGGGGGTCCCCGGACCCCGCTGTGTGGGGGTGGAACTCCCTCAAGGACCCCTATGGGGGTCCCCAGACCCCGCTGCGTGGGGGTGGAACTCCCTCAAGGACCCCTGGGGGTCCCCGGACCCCGCTGTGTGGGGGTGGAACTCCCTCAAGGACCCCTATGGGGGTCCCCAGACCCCGCTGCGTGGGGGTGGAACTCCCTCAAGGACCCCTGGGGGTCCCCGGACCCCACTTTGAGAACACTATCCTCTTCAATGTCGCTTCGCTGAAGTCCAATAACCTCTCCCAAGTTCAGTATCAATCAATAAGGCAATGTAGAAATGTAACTATACAAAATGTACTATAGGCCTACGATGCAACTGTTGTGAGCTTGTAGATCTGCTATTTTCACTGGTGTGAGTCTGGCGTGGAGAAACATCACATTCTCTCTCTGTTGATAGTCATTTGTAAATCAGCTGGTTTTCAAACCTTTTCATATAAAGGTCCATTATTTATTTATTCAGCATTTGAGCCACCATTTGATGACATGACCGCCCTACCAACAGCCATTAAGACATGCGAATCCCTAGACTCCTTCAAAACCGCTCTCAAAGGGAACCTTACGGACCGCTGCAATTCCAAACTGGCCCCCGTAAAATCTGAATCCCCCACACCCCTTTTCCCCTGTAGCCTATATGTTTTTGAGCCCCTCCTATAAACAGGTTTAATGTTTGTCTTTAGTTCAAAGTTTGTTTTCTAAACACCATTGACAATGAAGGGAACATTTACGTCATAATGTGGCTCATTACGTCATATTGTCTCTTTATTGTTAATGGCGTTTAATGTTTGTGTTGTCACCGTTTGTTTTACATCACCATTACATCACCTAATCAACATGAGTTAGACTCTAATATATTAGCGCCCCTCACTTCACACGGGTGTGATATTTCCCCCCTTTTATACATCCTCTACAATGATTTCCTGTTTTTGGCTATTATAGAAGTGTATATTCGTCTCTAAATGTTGTGATGAATCATTTGGACCCTCTTGTAAACAAGTATATGCTTTATGGTGTCGTCCAGTTGTGGTTGAAATGTACTGTAATTCTGCAAACTATAATAGTTTAAATACTTCAATCATTTTAGCCTCTCAATTGAGCCACGGACCACCATTTGATGACATTTAGCCTCTCAGACCCATTTGAGCCACGGACCACCATTTGATGACATTTAGCCTCTCAGACCCATCTGAGCCACGGACCACCATTTGATGACATTTAGCCTCTCAGACCCATTTGAGCCACGGACCACCATTTGATGACATTTAGCCTTTCAGACCCATTTGAGCCACGGACCACCATTTGATGACATTTAGCCTCTCAGACACATCTGAGCCACGGACCACCATTTGATGACATTTAGCCTTTCAGACCCATTTGAGCCACGGACCACCATTTGATGACATTTAGCCTCTCAGACCCATCTGAGCCACGGACCACCATTTGATGACATTTAGCCTCTCAGACCCATTTGAGCCACGGACCACCATTTGATGACATTTAGCCTTTCAGACCCATTTGAGCCACGGACCACCATTTGATGACATTTAGCCTCTCAGACCCATCTGAGCCACGGACCACCATTTGATGACATTTAGCCTTTCAGACCCATTTGAGCCACGGACCACCATTTGATGACATTTAGCCTCTCAGACCCAAAACTGAAGAGTACAGATTAGACTAAAGATTTTGTCACATTTTCTTTTGTCAAATAACAATTCTTCTACATTCTCTTATTGTGTAGACTTCTTGTAAATTAAGTGATGCAGATGTTTAATAAATAATTTAAGTCTTGATAGTGTAAATTAAGTTTAGCTAAATCGTTTAATGGGAACCACTGGCTTACATCTCCAACATGTAAGTCCCTCTGGCTGCCACTAGGTGGCTCCAGTCATCCACCCAACAGATGGCTCAGGGAGTCCAAAAAAGGACCCCAAGCTAAACATTTCAGAATATTTTTAAACGTTTACAAATGTATTTTGTAACAGAGACTACAGTCTAAACATGAAGGAAACTCACAGTAAAAAGCTACATTTCCATCTATATCAGGGGTGGGGCAACTTTGACCTTGGCCAGGGCCAAAATATTTCCACACTCACTCCAGAGGGCCACATTGCATATTACTGTCGTAGCAAAAATAGCCGATCTACAAGCTATAGCTATAGCTTGTAGATAGCTTTTGCTATAGCCTATTTGAATTGAAAACCTGAATATTTTGTTGCTATATTTGAATTTGAATACTGAAAAGTAACCTTTTTATTGAATTTCAAATGCATTTAGTTATAGGTATGTCAACTTTATGAACTGTTAACATATAACTACATTGGACACAAAAAGACAATAACATTATTAACACTATTAAAATACTAGTCATTAAGTACTAGTTATTTATGTAATACTAGTCATGCAATAATTAAAGCGGGTTTGGAATTGTAACAGCTGAAATCAATCAGTATTCTGATAATTATTAACATGTGGGCCGCATTAAGTGAAGGTGGGGGCCTCATGTGGCCCCCGGGCCGCCAGTTGCCCACCCCTGAGATAAGGTCAAACCTCAATGAACCAAAACATTGTGATTAATGATGGAGTTACAGGATGAGTTTCATTCACAACATGAAGAGAACATCATTATAATGATGGAGTTACAGGATGAGTTTCATTCACAGCATGAAGAGAACATCATTATAATGATGGAGTTACAGGATGAGTTTCATTCACAACATAAAGAGAACATCATTATAATGATGGAGTTACAGGATGAGTTTCATTCATAAAGAGAACATCATTATAATGATGGAGTTACAGGATGAGTTTCATTCACAGCATGAAGAGAACATCATTATAATGATGGAGTTACAGGATGAGTTTCATTCACAACATGAAGAGAACATCATTATAATGATGGAGTTACAGGATGAGTTTCATTCACAGCATGAAGAGAACATGTATATATTTCTTTTCCCTTTTTACCTCCTTTTTGATGAATTCTTTTTTGATGAATTCCTGTTCTGTCTATAGAAGTGTCTATTTGTACGTCTCTAAATGTTTTGATGATTTGAACATGGTGGACCCTGTTGGAAACAAGTGTAATGCTTAATTGGGTCGTCCACTCACAGTTAACAGCCTTTGTATTGAGTTTGTGCTTGAAATGTACTGTAATTCTGCAAACTGTTAATAAATTCTTCAATCAATCAATCAATCAATGAGTTTCATTCACAGCATGAAGAGAACATCATTATAATGATGGAGTTACAGGATGAGTTTCATTCACAACATAAAGAGAACATCATTATAATGATGGAGTTACAGGATGAGTTTCATTCATAAAGAGAACATCATTATAATGATGGAGTTACAGGATGAGTTTCATTCACAGCATGAAGAGAACATCATTATAATGATGGAGTTACAGGATGAGTTTCATTCACAACATGAAGAGAACATCATTATAATGATGGAGTTACAGGATGAGTTTCATTCACAGCATGAAGAGAACATGTATATATTTCTTTTCCCTTTTTACCTCCTTTTTGATGAATTCTTTTTTGATGAATTCCTGTTCTGTCTATAGAAGTGTCTATTTGTACGTCTCTAAATGTTTTGATGATTTGAACATGGTGGACCCTGTTGGAAACAAGTGTAATGCTTAATTGGGTCGTCCACTCACAGTTAACAGCCTTTGTATTGAGTTTGTGCTTGAAATGTACTGTAATTCTGCAAACTGTTAATAAATTCTTCAATCAATCAATCAATCAATGAGTTTCATTCACAGCATGAAGAGAACATCATTATAATGATGGAGTTACAGGATGAGTTTCATTCACAGCATGAGAGTCGTTTAGGTGCCTTTTGGCAAACTCCAAGCGCGCTGTGACACCCGGCTGTCATGTGCCTTTTATTGAGGAGAGGCTTCGGTCTGGAGGAAACCAGGCAAATAGCCTACCATCCACAGGGTGAAGCATGGTGGTGGCAGCATCATGCTGTGGGGATGTTTTTCAACGGCAGGAACTGGGAGACCTGTCAGGATAGAGGGAAAGATGAATGGAGCAGTGGACCTCCGACTTGGTCAACGATTCACCTTCCAGCAGGACAACGACCCCCAAGCACACAGCTAAGATAACGAAGGATTGGTTTAGGACAACTCTGAAAGTCATTGAGTGGCCCAGCCAGAGCCCAGACTTGAATTCCATTGAGCATCTCTAGAAGGACGTGAAAAAAGCTGTGCAGCGACGACAGAGCCTGAGAGGATCTGCAGAGAAGAAGGGGGAAAATACCCCAAATTCAAGTGTGCCAAGCTTGTAGCATCATTCCCAAAAAGGCTTAAGGCTGTAATTGCTGCCAAAGCTGCCTCAAGTCAAGAGTGTGAATACTTATGTACATGTGTTTTTCCAGTTTCTTATTTTTAATAAATTAACCAAATATTTGAAAAAACTTTTTTCACTTCATCATTATGGGGTATTGTGTGTAGATTGATGAGGAAAACAACGAATTTAATCCCTTTTGAAATGAGGCTGTAACAAAACAAAATGTGGTAAAAGTGAAGGAGTGTGAATACTTTCCGGATGCACTGTTAGCTAGATAGCTATAAACACAACACCAGATATATAGCTATATCTGGTATATGGTAATCTCCCACTTTACATTTGTTCTAAATTTGAACTTGTCCAAAACTCTCTCAACCTCAGATGAAATGCTTGGCTGCGCTACGTCGTGGCTGCGCTACGTCGTGGCTGCGCTACGTCGTGGCCCCAACAGGGTTAGGGTTAGGGTTAGGGTTGGCTGCGCTACGTCGTGGCTGCGCTACGTCGTGGCTGCGCTACGTCGTGGCTGCGCTACGTCGTGGCCCCAACAGGGTTAGGGTTAGGGTTAGGGTTGGCTGCGCTACGTCGTGCCCCCAACAACATCTGAGGCTGGGGAAAAAAAGCCTTGCTTATTTTGGACCCTGATGAGCTACAGACCAGACTCGAACTGGACCCTGGTCTTAATGACCTACAGACCAGACTCGAACTGGACCCTGGTCTTAATGACCTGCAGACCAGACTCAAACTGGACCCTGGTCTTAATGACCTACAGACCAGACTCGAACTGGACCCTGGTCTGGGAATGACCTGCAGACCAGACTCAAACTGGACACTGGTCTTAATGACCTGCAGACCAGACTCGAACTGGACCCTGGTCTTAATGACCTGCAGAACAGACTCGAACTGGACCCTGGTCTTGGAATGACCTGCAGACCAGACTCAAACTGGACCCTGGTCTTAATGACCTACAGACCAGACTCAAACTGGACACTGGTCTTAATGACCTGCAGACCAGACTCGAACTGGACCCTGGTCTTGGAATGACCTGCAGACCAGACTCAAACTGGACCCTGGTCTGGGAATGACCTGCAGACCAGACTCAAACTGGACCCTGGTCTTAATGACCTACAGACCAGACTCAAACTGGACCCTGGTCTTAATGACCTGCAGACCAGACTCAAACTGGACACTGGTCTTAATGACCTACAGACCAGACTCAAACTGGACCCTGGTCTTAATGACCTGCAGACCAGACTCAAACTGGACTATAGCCCATCTCAGGCAGCATACTATAGCATGCCGTTTTTCATCATTTTTGAGGATTTGAAAAAAAGACGAAAATCACTCGAGACAATGGACTATAGCCCATGGTCTCGGAGTGATTTTCGTCTTTTTTTCAAATCCTTGTTTTTCACCATTTTTGACCATGGGCTATAGCCCATCTCAGACGGCATACTATAGCATGCAGTTTTTCATCATTTTTGAGGATTTGAAAAAAGACGAAAATCACTCAAGACAATGGGCTATAGCCCATGGTCTCGGGGTGATTTTCGTCTTTTTTTCAAATCCTCGTTTTTCATCATTTTTGACCATGGGCTATAGCCCATCTCAGACGGCATACTATAGCATGCCGTTTTTCATCATTTTTGAGGATTTGAAAAAAGACGGCGTTTTGACCTTTCTAGCGATGAAAAAAACGCATCGTGGCGTTTTGACCTTTCTAGCGATGAAAAAAGCGCATCGTGGCGTTTTGACCTTTCTAGCGATGAAAAAAGCGCATCGTGGCATTTTGACCTTTTTAGCGATGAAAAAAGCGCATCGTGGCGTTTTGACCTTTCTAGCGATGAAAAAAGCGCATCGTGGCGTTTTGACCTTTCTAGCGATGATAAAAGCGCATCGTGGCGTTTTGACCTTTCTAGCGATGAAAAAAGCGCATCGTGGCGTTTTGGCCAGTCTAACCAGCGATCCCACACAGGGGTAAGGGGTCGACATTATGCCAGTCTAACCAGCGATCCCACACAGGGGTAAGGGGTCGACACTATGCCAGTCTAACCAGCGATTCCACACAAGGGTAAGGGGTCGACACTATGCCAGTCTAACCAGCGATCCCACACAGGGGTAAGGGGTCGACACTATGCCAGTCTAACCAGCGATCCCACACAGGGGTAAGGGGTCGACACTATGGCAGTCTAACCAGCGATCCCACACAGGGGTAAGGGGTCGACACTATGCCAGTCTAACCAGCGATCCCACACAGGGGTAAGGGGTCGACACTATGCCAGTCTAACCAGTGATCCCACACAGGGGTAAGGAAGCAGTCGACACTATGCCAGTCTAACCAGCGATCCCACACAGGGGTAAGGGGTTGACACTATGCCAGTCTAACCAGCGATCCCACACAGGGGTAAGGGGTCGACACTATGCCAGTCTAACCAGCAATCCCACACAGGGGTAAGGGGTCGACACTATGCCAGTCTAACCAGTGATCCCACACAGGGGTAAGGAAGGGGTCGACACTATGCCAGTCTAACCAGCGATCCCACACAGGGGTAAGGGGTCGACACTATGCCAGTCTAACCAGCGATCCCACACAGGGGTAAGGGGTCGACACTATGCCAGTCTAACCAGCGATCCCACACAGGGGTAACACAGAAATTATGGTATCGGGATCAAAACGGGAACGAGAAAAGTGTATCGGGACATCCATAATAAAAAATAAATAAAAAATAAATCAAGACCCACGTCTTTCCAACAGGAGTTCGGGACCAGGAACATCCAAAATAAAAACACACACCATGACGTTGTTGTACTAAAATAAAAACACACACCATGACGTTGTTGTACTAAAATAAAAACACACACCATGACGTTGTACTAAAATAAAAACACACCATGACGTTGTTGTACTAAAATAAAAACACACACCATGACGTGTTGTACTAAAATAAAAACACACATCATGACGTTGTTGTACTAAAATAAAAACACACACCATGACGTTGTTGTACTAAAATAAGTTTATTTTTACTTAAAAATCGATACATTGGACAGAAGACTGAACTTTTTTTTTTTCCTTTCCTTTTTCTGGGTAAAACTCATAATAATAATAATAATAAGGCACCAACCAGAGGCTGTACAAATAAAGACACATTGAAGATTCCACTTATCTTTTATACACATTACAGAAGCGTTTTCTACAGCTGCGTTCAGTACTGTCATTGTGGAGAGACACTGTGTTCATATTGTCCCAGAGTGGAGAGACACTGTGTTCATATTGTCCCAGAGTGGAGAGACACTGTGTTCATATTGTCCCAGAGTGGAGAGACACTGTGTTCATATTGTCCCAGAGTGGAGAGACACTGTGTTCATATTGTCCCAGAGTGGAGAGACACTGTGTTCATATTGTCCCAGAGTGGAGAGACTGGAATCATGTCTCTTGTATTGTCATTACTCCATGATACAGAGTTCACAGACTTAAAGGGTAAGACCACTTTTGTAGAGGTTTGGGTTGTGTAGTTACCTTGCCATGATGTAACTCCAAATGTGGACAAGAAATCAAAAATAATTTCTCCAGTGATTAGAAATTGATAATTCAAAATATGCTCCTCATTGACTTACATTGTACGCTGAAACAGCTCTCAAAGTCACTCTTTTAGTATGTAAACAAACACAAACAAAGTTGTTTCAGACAATATAGAGCAACACCAAAACTCATGTGGTTTTATTTCTTCATAAAAATGGTAACTTCCTGTTGATTTTACTATATGAAGATCTGGATCCGGATCCATGGATCCAGTCCGGGTTTTCTTCTGAATAAAAATGGACAAATCAACAGGAAGTTAACATTTTTATGAAGAAATAAAACCACATGAGTTTTGGTGTTGCTCTATATTGTCTGAAACAACTTTGTTTGTGTTTGTTTACGTACTAAAAGAGTGACTTTGAGAGCTGTTTCAGCGTACAATGTAAGTCAATGAGGAGCATATTTTGAATTATCAATTTCTAATCACTGGAGAAATTATTTTTGATTTCTTGTCCACATTTGGAGTTACATCATGGCAAGGTAACTACACAACCCAAACCTCTACAAAAGTGGTCTTACCCTTTAAAGTAATAACCTTAACTAGTGATGCACCGAATATTCGGCCGCAGAAAATATTTGGCAGAAAATTGCGGCCTATTCGGTTTCGGCCCGAATAGGCAGAAAATATATCACCGAATAGTGTATGCAATTATTGCATTCAAAAGAGCCGAATAAATGTTTTATGGACCCATAATAGAGATTATTATAAATTAGGTTTTTGCCATAACCATTTATTTTGCCATAAATCAGGTAGCTTTAAGGTACGGCCATAACAGCAATGGTAGGAAAAAAGAAATATAATATTAATCATATTCGGATATTCGGTGCATCCCTATAACCATAACCCTAATAACCTTCACTCTGTTGAAATAATACAGATTATTATGGGCCAGATCTGACAAGCTATGATATGATTTACAGAAATTCTGGCCTCGATCGGACTCTCTGTGATTCATCCAGGGATGTCCGTTCTTAGTGGGCAGAATATATGTTGGTTGAAATCAGGCGATATTCTGGGCCAGATGCGACTAGTCTTGGTTTGACCGGATCTGGCCCCAATCCAGACATCACCAACGGGTCCAGTCCCGACCGTGCTGGCTGGGAAGCTTAAGAGATACATTTATTTTCATTTTTTAGTTTTTCATGTTTTCTTGCAAACACAGTGAGTCTCCATTGAACTGATGTTCTTTGACACAAATCTAGAAACAAGTCTGTCAATATTAAACACATTCAGATTATTGTTCATAACATGTCGTTTTCACTCGTATAGAGTTTAAACCAGTTTAGAGCTGAATGTGGTTCAACTAGAGTTTAAACCAGTTTAGAGCTGAATGTGGTTCAACTAGTTTAAACCAGTTTAGAGCTGAATGTGGTTCAACTAGTTTAAACCAGTTTAGAGCTGAATGTGGTTCAACTAGAGTTTAAACCAGTTTAGAGCTGAATGTGGTTCAACTAGTTTAAACCAGTTTAGAGCTGAATGTGGTTCAACTAGAGTTTAAACCAGTTTAGAGCTGAATGTGGTTCAACTAGAGTTTAAACCAGTTTAGAGCTGAATGTGGTTCAACTAGTTTAAACCAGTTTAGAGCTGAATGTGGTTTAACTAGAGTTTAAACCAGTTTAGAGCTGAATGTGGTTCAACTAGAGTTTAAACCAGTTTAGAGCTGAATGTGGTTCAACTAGTTTAAACCAGTTTAGAGCTGAATGTGGTTCAACTAGAGTTTAAACAGGGCTGCGACCATTTTTGAACATCTTTTCAAAAATCCATGTGGGCCCCCACAACAAAGTTGGAGAAACGCAGATTTAAAATCAGTTGGATTGAAACTCAGCTGTAGATGTAGCCATGGTAACCACATGAAGCGTAACCACATGAAGCGTAACCACGGCGACCACTGTGTCCCGTAGCCCAGAGGGGTGTGTATCAAGGGGCCAGTGAGGCTATTCAACGTTGAAGCTCTGGGCCCTAGTGGTAGGAGGAGGGACTACAGGCGGACCCGTGTATTCATGACCGGGAAACCCCGTGCAGCTGGGCTTTAACATTGAGCGCTCGGTTGCACTTCCGCATTTGACCACCAAAATTTGGTGGTCAAATGCGGAAGTAGACGTTCTGAGACGGTACTTCCGGCAGTCTTCCGGGTGCTTCAAAACGCCACTGAGCAACTTCCACTGACATGAATAGCTGGGGGGGCGGAGCTTCGCGCCAGTTCAGTCTCTATCCTTTTATATACTCTATGGTGTGTATTTCCCATAGCCCAGAGGGGTGTGTTTGTCCCATAGCCCAGAGGGGTGTTTGGCGCTGATTGGATGGATTTGTACGTCGTTTAAACGAGCTCTTCTCTCGACATGCCAAATCTCTACGAGCAGCGAGAGACAGACAGACAGACAGACAGACAGGACGGGAGACAGGTTGGATTCCAACATGAGTGACGACATCATCTCTGGACGACATGCAGTGTTTTCAAACCGCAAAAAATAAAATAAAATAAAAATAACAGATTTACCATGTTGTCTAGTATTGTTGGCGATGTGTGTGTCCATGTTGTCTAGTATTGTTGGTGATGTGTGTGTCCATGTTGTCTAGTATTGTTGGCGATGTGTGTGTCCATGTTGTCTAGTATTGTTGGCGATGTGTGTGTCCATGTTGTCTAGTATTGTTGGCGATGTGTGTGTCCATGTTGTCTAGTATTGTTGGTGATGTGTGCGTCCGTGTTGTCTAGTATTGTTGGCGATGTGTGTGTCCATGTTGTCTAGTATTGTTGGTGATGTGTGTGTCCATGTTGTCTAGTATTGTTGGTGATGTGTGCGTCCATGTTGTCTAGTATTGTTGGTGATGTGTGTGTCCATGTTGTCTAGTATTGTTGGTGATGTGTGTGTCCATGTTGTCTAGTATTGTTGGTGATGTGTGTGTCCATGTTGTCTAGTATTGTTGGTGATGTGTGCGTCCATGTTGTCTAGTATTGTTGGTGATGTGTGTGTCCATGTTGTCTAGTATTGTTGGTGATGTGTGTGTCCATGTTGTCTAGTATTGTTGGCGATGTGTGTGTCCATGTTGTCTAGTATTGTTGGCGATGTGTGCGTCCATGTTGTCTAGTATTGTTGGTGATGTGTGCGTCCATGTTGTCTAGTATTGTTGGCGATGTGTGTGTCCATGTTGTCTAGTATTGTTGGTGATGTGTGCGTCCATGTTGTCTAGTATTGTTGGCGATGTGTGTGTCCATGTTGTCTAGTATTGTTGGCGATGTGTGTGTCCATGTTGTCTAGTATTGTTGGCGATGTGTGCGTCCGTGTTGTCTAGTATTGTTGGCGATGTGTGTGTCCATGTTGTCTAGTATTGTTGGCGATGTGTGCGTCCGTGTTGTCTAGTATTGTTGGCGATGTGTGTGTCCATGTTGTCTAGTATTGTTGGCGATGTGTGTGTCCATGTTGGCACAAAACCTTGTTTTCTTCTTTCAAAATCGTGACCAAATACACAACAATTAATGTAATGTTATGGTGTAATGGATAAGGTGGAAACCTTATCTGTTACTTTTCACTTTCATTTAAGATAAATGTCAAAAATGTTATAGCAAAAAAAAATAGCCGATCTACGTGGATCGGCCATTTGTGCTACTTGTGTGTGACATGGTAGCATGATGTAGGGCTTTTAGATACAAAAACACAAATGAAAAATAAAATAAAAAACATGAAAAAGTTTGAAATGACGGCATTACGAACATCCCTGACATGAAAACCTTTTGAGAAACACTCGCTCTGTTTGCAGGAAGCACCGTTCACACCACAGCGAATATACAAACCCCATGGAAGAGATCTACAGACCCCATGGAAGAGATCTACAGACCCCATGGAAGAGATCTACAGACCCCATGGAAGATAGCTAGCTCTGGTCCATAGTGTTAGAAGGCCTTCTCCTTAACACTATGTTACTATAGATCTGGTCCATAGTGTTAACACTATGTTACTATAGCTCTGGTCCATAGTGTTAACACTATGTTACTATAGATCTGGTCCATAGTGTTAACACTATGTTACTATAGATCTGGTCCATAGTGTTAACACTATGTTACTATAGATCTGGTCCATAGTGTTAACACTATGTTACTATAGATCTGGTCCATAGTGTTAACACTATGTTACTATAGATCTGGTCCATAGTGTTAACACTATGTTACTATAGAGCGTCACAGTCCCGCCCCTTACCATGGACCAGGAAATGATTCTCCGTTCATTTTCCTCAGACATTTCAGAAAGTATTTATTTAAAGACGGTTACGCCGCGGACAAAGCCAACTCGAGTCGTGACAAATCATGACAACAAACACAATGTTTGGGGCCGAAAAAATAATTAGAAAGAAGAAAAAAATGGCAGGTTACAACACTTTTTGTTGTTTTTCTTCTTTGTAATTATTTGTTTGGTCCAAAATATTGTTTGTGTTGTCATGAGTTGTCACGACTCGAGTTGGCTTTGTCCGCGGCGTAACCGTCTTTAAATAAATACTTTAAGAAATGTCTATGGGAAAAATGCATTGGGTTTCATTTCCTGGTCCATGGTAGGGGGCGGGACTGGTCCATGGTAGGGGGCGGGACTGGTCCATGGTAGGGGGCGGGACTGGTCCATGGTAGGGGGCGGGACTGCGACGCTCTATAGATCTGGTCCATAGTGTTAACACTAAGGACCAGATCTATAGTAACATAGTGTTAACACTATAGACCAGATCTATAGTAACATATTGTTAACACTATAGACCAGATCTATAGTAACATAGTGTTAACACTATGGACCAGAGCTATAGTAACATAGTGTTAACACTATGGACCAGAGCTATAGTAACATAGTGTTACCCAAATGGACCAGATCTATAGTAACATAGTGTTAACACTATGGACCAGAGCTATAGTAACATAGTGTTAACACTATGGACCAGATCTATAGTAACATAGTGTTACCCAAATGGACCAGATCTATAGTAACATAGTGTTATCACTATGGACCAGAGCTATAGTAACATAGTGTTAACACTATGGACCAGAGCTATAGTAACATAGTGTTAACACTATGGACCAGAGCTATAGTAACATAGTGTTAACACTATGGACCAGAGCTATAGTAACATAGTGTTAACACTATGGACCAGAGCTATAGTAACAGTGTTAACACTATGGACCAGAGCTATAGTAACATAGTGTTAACACTATGGACCAGAGCTATAGTAACAGTGTTAACACTATGGACCAGATCTATAGTAACATAGTGTTAACACTATGGACCAGAGCTATAGTAACAGTGTTAACACTATGGACCAGAGCTATAGTAACATAGTGTTAACACTATGGACCAGATCTATAGTAACATAGTGTTAACACTATAGACCAGATCTATAGTAACATATTGTTAACACTATGGACCAGATCTATAGTAACATAGTGTTAACACTATGGACCAGATCTATAGTAACATAGTGTTAACACTATGGACCAGAGCTATAGTAACATAGTGTTAACACTATGGACCAGAGCTATAGTAACATAGTGTTAACACTATGGACCAGAGCTATAGTAACATAGTGTTAACACTATGGACCAGATCTATAGTAACATAGTGTTAACACTATGGACCAGATCTATAGTAACATATTGTTAACACTATGGACCAGATCTATAGTAACATAGTGTTAACACTATGGACCAGATCTATAGTAACATAGTGTTAACACTATGGACCAGAGCTATAGTAACATAGTGTTAACACTATGGACCAGAGCTATAGTAACATAGTGTTAACACTATGGACCAGATCTATAGTAACATAGTGTTAACACTATGGACCAGAGCTAGGAAGAGATCTCCAAACCCCATGGAAGAGAAGGTCTGTTGGATCTAAACAGAAGGAAGGTTTTTGGACGTTTATACACCAACGAGAACTCTCCATCTCTAACTAATCTAAAGCTATACTACACTAACCTGACTCCGCCAGATGGGGCAGCAGAGAGTACACTGGGTTCCCCCCTCCTGCTCCCATCTGGGAACTCTCCATCTCTAACTAATCTAAGGCTATAATAGAGAACTCTCCATCTCTAACTAATCTAAGGCTATAACACACCACGTATTTACATGTTTAAACTCTCCATCTCTAACTAATCTAAGGCTATAATACACCACGTATTTACATGTTTAAAATTCACATATAATTATAGTACCTTATTTCATAATTAACTCTACTTTTAAAGAGCGAATAGAGAGATAATATAATATATATATATATAGAGAGATATTTCAATATGGCAGGAAGAATAAGAAGTCGATGTCCTGAAGAGAGAAAATAAAAAAAATAAAACTTGGCATTTTCTTTCTTTCTTTGTTTGTTTGTAGTGAAGGATGGACAATACGCAGCGTTTGGAACTCTCTGAGGACAATATATAGTCTGAAGTGGAGTTCCTTGAGTTCCTGTTGGAACTCTGTGGAGTTCCTCGAGTTCCTGTTGGAACTTTGTGGAGTTCCTTGAGTTCCTGTTGGAACTTTGTGGAGTTCCTTGAGTTCCTGTTGGAACTTTGTGGAGTTCCTGTTGGAACTTTGTGGAGTTCCTTGAGTTCCTGTTGGAACTTTGTGGAGTTCCTTGAGTTCCTGTTGGAACTTTGTGGAGTTCCTTGAGTTCCTGTTGGAACTTTGTGGAGTTCCTTGAGTTCCTGTTGGAACTTTGTGGAGTTCCTGTTGGAACTTTGTGGAGTTCCTTGAGTTCCTGTTGGAACTTTGTGGAGTTCCTTGAGTTCCTGTTGGAACTTTGTGGAGTTCCTTGAGTTCCTGTTGGAACTTTGTGGAGTTCCTTGAGTTCCTGGGTCTCAAGGGTAGAGCGGCCGGATGGGAAACACTGCAAGGTTCCCGGTTCAATCCCTGTGGGATCCCCCAGAGTTAGTGTCAAAGTGTCCTTGAGCAAAGACTCTGAACCCCTGATCACTCCCGATGTCGATGTGCAGGCTGGTGCCTTGCATGGTTTCCTCCGCCATCGCTGTGTGAACGTGTGAGAGTGTGAGTTTGAGTGTGTGTGTGTGTGTGTGTGTGTGTGTGTGTGAATGGGTGAATGTAATGCACAATCTATGCAAAGCACCTTGGATGAAGGCGCTTTATAAATGCACCATTTAGCGTTTGTACCAGTTGGGTTGAGTCCGAGTTCCTTTTGGAACTCTAAGAGGTTCATATATTGAGTTCCTTTTGGAACT